>NC_062232.1:46009755-46177291 GCF_902686445.1 Sciurus carolinensis
AGATTGTACCCCTAAGTTCTTCCTATCATGAGTGAGAGGCAATACCTCCTTAGGGATAAATGTTGGGGATTTCCTTTGGGAACACACCCTTCTGCAGAAGTAAAGGTTTGCCTTGCCCACCCACTTCTGAACATGTGTTTGATTTCTTGCTTCACCTCATTATATCTAACAATTTTGGTGCCCATCACAGGGTTCCATATGTTACTTAGGTGTCACAGGGATCCCCCCTCCTCAAAGGAGACCTGTCCTGCTGCCTTGTTGTGGTGGCCTGGGAGATGGGGGGGAGGAAACTGCCATCCCTGAGACTGACAAAGACCCAAAATCCAAAGAGGATGGAAAAGTAGATCCACAACGCAGACAAAGGGCCTAGGCAAGTAGCACAGCAACCAGGGAAACTCTATGCATAGACCAAGGTGGGAAAATCTATTCTCTGGCTTGAGGCAGAAGTACTACTTTGACTGGTTGGGCCATCCCAGGGTTAGGTGTTAGCACAGAGAAACTGGGCAGGATGAAAACTTCACAAATCATCTCAGTTCTTTATTCAGGAACGAAGTTTTACACAGGAACAGGGGATGCAGTGATGAACTGGCATTGGTGGACTCACTTTCCTAGTGAAAATATGAGCCACTGAACAAAGAAAGGGACTGAGTTTTTATTGGTTATTTTGAGGAGTGGTCTAGTGATTACATCAGTTTTCTTGGGCACTCAGAAGCTTGGGGTCAGGGAATGTATCAGTTTGAGGGTTTAGAATTTTAACCCTCTGGGTTAAGAGTCTGTGGATCAGGAGTTTGGAGTCAGTGAATATATTAGTTTGAGGGTTTAGGGTTTCGACCCTCTGGGTCTCGTCTGTGTCTGTCTTTGAAGGGGGTTAATGCTCTCTAGGGACTGGCACCTTAGGGGCGATAAAACACTTTTTCCCTGGGCGATAAAACTTTTTCCATGTCTGCAGTTGGCATCTGGACACCCTTTGTCTTGAGAGGTGAAAAGCCCTCAGCATGTGGCCTTCTTTTTCACTCCTTTTTCCCAGGCCACATTATTTTGGAAATTTCTCATTTTCCATACCTAATATTAGGAAAACTGGATAAGGGTATGCAAGAAATCCCTATTAAGTGGAACTGAGTATACAGGGACCCAAGATATACAAGAAATCCCCCAAAAGGGGGATAAAACATATGGTAAAGTCCCAGAAACCCCCAATAAGGGGGATTGAGCACATGGTGTGTGTGTGTGGGGGGGGGATTAAATGCACAAGGGAAAATTCAATTCAATTACAGGAAACTACCAAAAATGGGGGATAAAAATTCTAGAGCTAGGGATGGGTAAGAACAATGGAAATGTTACCAAAAGCTCAGTCCTTGTCCCTGATGCCAACTCATGCCAATTTAATAATGAGGACATGGTTTTGAGAAAAAGAAAAAAGAAGGCTTTTTTACTTTGCTGTCAAAGGAGATATACAGGGGACTCCAGTCCCAGAGACTGTGATTCTGACCATCAGGGAAATAAGAGGGCTTTTAAATAAACTATTCAAAGGCTACATTCCAGGTGTGCCCTGGCAGGGGGGGTCCCAGGTGCTCTGATGGTGTGTTGAAATTCACTTGTTAATTTGATACCTCCTACCTGTGGAGGACAGATAACTCAAGGTAATCTTGTTCTCTGCCCCCAGGTTAGAGAGGGGGAGGGGGAGAAGAGGAAAAGAAAAATCATGTCCCTATAAAAATAAGCAGCAAGTGCTATATTCAAAAGGTGAAGTGGACCACTGTTATGGGAAAGAACCCATATGTAAAAATCTTTTCCTTCAAAGGGTTTTGACCAAGAAAATAAAAAATGGTGATGAGATGGCAAAACCAGAACCAGTTTTAAAATGAAATTACAAGAGTGTTATGCCTGGGGAAAGGGTTAGTTCCCCTACCCTCTGTCACCTTTCTTTAGCAAACCTAATTAACCATAGGTCTCTGCCTTTGGATTGTAAGTAACAGTCTCTGGGAGCCTGACTGCCCCCTTTTGAAATGTAAATGCCCCTGTGGGAGGCATTTAAGGCTAGAAATTTAACACATGCCCCTGAAAAGAGCCATTTCTTCTTACCTGTTTTTGTAAACCTGCTTTATGTTAGAGATCCCACTCAAGACCTTCAGTCCCTTAGATTAGGAATTAAAAAAAAAAAAAAGAACAGTTCTAAGATGATGCCAAATAACCTATAAATATTATGAGAAACTGTGGATTAGAGGTCAGAATTTGGAGTTTGTTCTCCTCTGGGCCTGCCAGTGTAAAATAAAATTTGGAGTTCTCTCTGAGTGAGTGTTGCTTACTGTTTCTAAACTGGTCTGTTTCTCACAGCAATGATAATGGGAGTAAATTCCTCCTTAGAAGGAAGAATGGGCACCTGAACCTTTGATTTCTGTGTCAACCATGGCTGGCAGATTTTACTCCAGATATTCCGAACTGCTTAGGCCCTTTTTATGTCTGGGTCATACTGTGAAAATATATAACAGTGTTACTGAAAGTAAGGTTCTTGGCCCTGATGTCAATCCAATAATGAGAACACAGTTTTGAGAAAAAGGAAAAAGAGGTTTTATTGCATTGCTAGAAAAGGAGAAACACAAGGGACTCCTGTCCCAGAGGCTGTGATTCTGCCCATCAGCAGGAATAGGGGGCTTTTATAGAGGTGATGCAAAGGCTACATTCCATGTGTTCTCTGTTGGAGTTGTAATTCACTTGATAATTTGGGAGGTAGTCATTTCTGAGATCTTCTGGTACCATTCTCAAAGTCTGGATTACTTTGTTCCTATGGTGAGTGCATACTCAAGAACAGATCAATCTGCCAAAAATGGGGAAGAAAGGTAATCCTTTTTACCCTGAAATTAGGGAGGGGGAGAGAATAGGGAGGATCAGAGAAGGAAGAGAAAGAAACATGTCCATTTTAAAAATAAGTTGCAGTGACAAGGCAGCAAGGGCTATATTCAAAGTGATGAGTTGTTTCCTCAAATGTTGAAGTTTGAACATTAGAAAAGTATTCCAAGGCAAACATACAAAGCAATGTTTATTTAAGAGTAGTAACATGGACTTTTTCCAGGAGGGAGAAGGGGGCCATGGTTGGTATTCTGATATCTCAAGAAGTGAGAGCATTTTGCCCCTTTTATATATTTCATTTGCCTGCCCTCTTGCCCCTTAGCTCTCTCCTTCCTACCTATGGGACTAGGCCCAGGAGATGCTGGTGGGATGGCCAAAAGGTGAGAAGCAGATGAGCAGGGGGAAGGGCCAAATGGAGTGATCCCAACAGGAAGCAGCCCAGGTGGCATTAATTAACAACTCCCTATCTGCTACCTTTTGGGAGGGGTAGTATAGGCAGGTAATCTTGGTAATCAAAGGGCTGTGGAGACATTGACATTCTAATATCCCAGGGGTGGTCTCCAACTTCCCAGATCCAAATCGGTCTCTGTTTTCTTGATCCGACCTGATCACCTATTTATACTAACTGCCTGTCTTTAATTCTGGCTTCGGAATGATGGGCCTGCTCTCTGGGTCCTGCAACTCTGGTGAGTCACCCAATCTGTGAATCAGGGAGATCAAGGGGACCCGAGGGAACAGGAAGCCAACCAGTGCACATTTAGCAAAGAGGAGGGTCATTGGAGAGGGAAATGTCCCTAATGCTTCCAGGGAAAGTCACACATGGTCAGCAAGACTCTGACCCATCCTAGTAAATGGCACAACTGATAGAGGAAGACAAAAGAAATCACGTTCCTGAGATTGATCTCTAAGGAATCTCAGCTAACTCTTAATAGTAGATTGGAACAAGGTCAGTTTTGACCAACTTGTTTTTAAATATGTGGCAGGACAGTATAACCAAAATTATAATCCTACATGGGCATGTAAAAGAAAAGGTGCTGGGCAAGGTGGTATATGCCTGTAATCCCAGTGACTCAGAAGGCTGAGGCAAGATTGTGAGTTCAAATCCAGCCTCAGCAACTTAGTGAGGCCCTAAGCAACTCAGCAAAACCTTGTCTCTAGTAAGATATTAAAAAGGGCTGGGGATGTGACTTGTTAGTTAAGTGCCCAAGTTCAATTCCTGGTACCAAAATTCTTTTTTTAAATAAAAAAAGGCAATAATTATTTTAATGTAACTGGAGATGTACATTTATGTCAGACCTCCCAAAAGTAAGTAAAACTAGGAATTTTTAAAGAAAGTTTTTTTTTTTTAAATACAGGAATGCCTGATGCATGAGTTTATTCTGAGTCAGTTTAAGACAAGTCTTCTTAACTTCATATGATTATTATAAACTGCTTCTCAGATTCCCTTTTTTGAATTTGCAATTCATAACTTCCAGCCTGATGACTTGATTTTTTATATTTACTTATTTCTTTTTAGATATACATGACAGTAGAGTGTATTTTGACACATACATACATGGAGTTGACTTGATTTTAATCAAGACCTCAAGACAAGACAGTCCACAACCAAGCTGGAAAGGACCTTACCAAGTGTTCCTGATCACTGGGATGCCTATCTGAACTGCTAAAAAGGGGAAAACTTATTACCAGGTGTGGTTCCACCTCCAAAATTTATGTGTAGGGTAGATGACAATACTAAAGGGTGCAATGAAAATGAAACCAAAAGGTATAAAAAGAAAAACAGGATTTGTGAGACAGTCTGGTGATTTGTGTTCAAAATCTACTATTCAGCCTGAATTGGTTTCAATTATAACCCATTCCTTTTGCCTGCCCTAATTCTAATATTAACTAATTGCATAGATAGTACTCCTGAGCTCTTCCTATCAGGAGTGAGAGGCAGTACCTCCTTAGGGATAAATGTTGGCAGGCTGCCCATCCAGGTATGCTTGCTGGCAGGATTCCCTTTGCGAGTGCACCATTCTGCAGAAGTCAGTTTGCCTGGCCCACTCACTTTTGATTATGTGTTTGATTTCTTGAGGCACCTCGTTATTTCTAACACATGTCACTCATGGAGCTATTCTGACTTCCTAGTACAAATAAAAGAAGTTATCACCCAGGCCTGAAGAGAAGCTGTGAAAGCGGGAAAGGGGAGCATACTCTGTAGTCTTGGGTAAAAATTCCCCTCACCCCCACCCATGTGGTAGGGACAGAGAGAGTCTCCTGAGAGGCCATGAGACTCTGATGTGTTCAGTGGCCTAATTCAGATCCCCTAGTGAAAGCCAGTTCAGCCTTCCAGGAGTCAGACTGGAGTAAGTTGCTAGATGCCTCCTCCCAGGGAAGCTCCTATCTCTTACCCTGTTGCAGTGGTCTTTCATGGCTGCTTTGGCTGGTCCAGCCCAAGGTGGTGTGGACTTCCCTTAAACACCAGGCCTTGGTGAAAAAATCCGGAGCTGCAGGAAAACAATGAGCCAGGTAGCACTGATACAGGTCTTAGAAATTAGGAATGGGTACCTGCCCCTATGTTGAAGACTAAACACCTGAGGAACAATGAGGTAAGCATAGAAAGCATGTTTTATTTAAGAGAGAAAACAGAGAGACAGAGATAGACTTCTCTGGAAAGAAGCCAGGACCCAGAGCTGATGCCCTCAATGCCCTCAGAACTGGGGGAATCTGTTTTCTTATAGGCACCCCTCCACCTCCCCGAACCCCGCTTTCTTTCCAGCCTACTACCCAAATGTACCCATTTCCTTTTCTTTGTTAATCAGTAACCTGACCTTTGTACAGGTCTCAGCACTGTACCAGCACCTGGCACTGTGGGAGCCAGTCTAGCATAAGAATCCTGGAATGGAGTCACAGTGAGCCCCACAAAGTGTCCCTATCCTTCTTGCAAGAGCAGGAGCTGAACCAAATATTGAGGTCCCTAGGAATGGGGGAAAGGCAAGTGGCTGCCAAGCTGCTGGAAAAGAATTCCTGAGGGGCTCTACTTCTCTGGTTTCAAGGTCAGTAGGCATAGTGAGTTTGGGGGTCCAGGTTGGGGCTTGTTGGCTTGGACCTTTCTTGTTGAGTATTTCTTTCCCAGGTTTTAGACTTCTTTTTTTTTTTTTTTCCCCAAGACACAAAAGGTGGGGTAGCAGCGTGGTCAGTAGGCATAGTGAGTTTGGGGGTCCAGGTTGGGGCTTGTTGGCTTGGACCTTTCTTGTTGAGTATTTCTTTCCCAGGTTTTAGACTTCTTTTTTTTTTTTTTTTCCCCAAGACACAAAAGGTGGGGTAGCAGCGTGGTATGGAGAGAGACTCCTGGAGTCACACCGCCATCAAGCGGAGTACGTTTCTGGTGATTGGAGACCAGCAGTGCACAGAACTCAAGGCACTGACACAGCCACCGCCATCACTCCACGGTCACACAGAGCGAAGGTGTACGGTTACACCCTGGCTGGCACTTGCCCTGAGCTCATCCCGAGGACGAAGGGCACCTGGCTCGTCCGCCAGGAAACACACTAGGAAGAAAAGGCCGGCAGAGGCGGTCAGCCATGGCTGCCACAGGCAGTGGCCCAGGACAGCTTAGCGCATACCCGCCGTTCCCAGAACCTCCAGGCTGCTGTGTTCCCGGCGAGGAAAGGGGCCTCCCGGCCTCGGCGTCGTGGCGACCCCCGGCAGGGGCACCCGCAACTCCTGACACAGGTCGCCAGACCCCAAGGCCAGACCCGAGCTCAGTCAGCGTCCAGCGGCTCCTCCTGGGCCCGCCCCAAAATGGCGCCACGGGAAGCTCCGCCCCTGGGCTGGTTGGTGCAGCGCTGCTGCCTGCAGGGTCCTGGGGCCCCTGGACCTGCTGCTTCCCCTGGCGCTGGTCCTGAGGGCAGGCCGGCTTCCCCCTGTGCTTTAGACCTCTGGTGAGGAGACCGTGGTTGGGTACAGAAGCCCAGGCCCTAGGTCATCCCCCTACCCCGTTAAACATCTCAATCGCCCAAACCCCTCACACACACCAAAGTAGGAACACACCCATTTCCCATCTGGTATCTGAGGAAATGTCAGGCCACCATTCTCAGCTCCAAGCTTTAACCACCATGTCACTCATGGGACAATGTCCTCTTACAAATGAAAAGGAATTTCTCTCCTATGGCCAAGGTGTGAAAGTGGAGTGTACTGTGTGGTCCTTGGTAAAGAGCCTCCGCCCCACACAGTGCCTCCAACATGCAGTTAGGGGTTGTGAGCCTCTAAAGTGTTCAGTGGCCTAATGCAGGTCCCCTGGTGAAAGCCAGGCCAGCCTGCCCAGAGTCAGACTGAAGTGAATTGTTAGATGCCTCCTCCCAATCCATGGTTGCAGGTTGCACTTGACCTTTCCTGACTGCATTGGCTGGGCCAGCCCAAAGTGTGATCTACACCTCAATTTCCAAGACTTGGTGAGAAAACTCAGGGCTGTAGTACAAACATGAGCCAAGCAGCACTGTGACCAGCACTTGGCACTGTGGGAGCCAGCCTAGCATTTGAATTCTGGAGTGGAGTCACAGTGAGGCCCAGGATGCCACACTTCCCTTTTCCTTCTTGCAAACACAGGAGTTAAGGCAAATGGAGGGATCCCAAAGAAGAGGGAAATGCAGGGCGTGGGGGTGCCAGGCTGCTGGAACAGGATTACTGCAGGGTGTTCAGCCCCTGGTTGAAGGGGCAAGTTTGGAGTTTGGGGGGAGAGCTTGGTGGCCAGTTTTCCTGCTTTTGTTGTTTCTCCTTCCAGGTTTTAGACTTTTTTTTTAAGAGGAAAAGGGCGGGGGAGCGTTGTATTTGACATGGGTGGCGCCATACTGCCATCTAGCGGAAATTTTCCTTTGGCGGTGGGGGTTGGGGAGGTTGGAGCCACTTAAGCACTAGAGCTGGCTCGCGACCAACACCGCGCAGCAGAGGGAATGTGTATCTGGAGAGTTGAGTTGACCAGGGCAGCAGAGCTGGATGAACACCAGCAACACGCAGGACACCAGAAGCTGACCCACCGCCACCGAGGGCGAAGGCGTACGGTTACGCCCTGGCTGGCACTTGCCCTGAGCTCATCCCGAGGACGAAGGGCACCTGGCTCGTCCGCCAGGAAACACACTAGGAAGAAAAGGCCGGCAGAGGCGGTCAGCCATGGCTGCCACAGGCAGTGGCCCAGGACAGCTTAGCGCATACCCGCCGTTCCCAGAACCTCCAGGCTGCTGTGTTCCCGGCGAGGAAAGGGGCCTCCCGGCCTCGGCGTCGTGGCGACCCCCGGCAGGGGCACCCGCAACTCCTGACACAGGTCGCCAGACCCCAAGGCCAGACCCGAGCTCAGTCAGCGTCCAGCGGCTCCTCCTGGGCCCGCCCCAAAATGGCGCCACGGGAAGCTCCGCCCCTGGGCTGGTTGGTGCAGCGCTGCTGCCTGCAGGGTCCTGGGGCCCCTGGACCTGCTGCTTCCCCTGGCGCTGGTCCTGAGGGTAGGCCGGCTTCCCCCTGTGCTTTAGACCTCTGGTGGGGAGATGGTGGCTGGGCCAGAGTCCGCTGGTCCCAGTTCATTCTTGCTTTCACATCCCCATCCCACGTGTCCCTGGTGCCTGGCTACTGAGGCTAGTGTCCCTGCTGCCTGGCTTTTTCAGAAACTATATCCGCTAGATGGCACTGTGGTTCCACAAATGACAGTCACTCCTTTCCCTTCCCCCACTTGGGATTCTTGTTTCTCCCAGTGTAATATCTTCTGTTGGGCTGCTTGCCTGTTGTTCTAGGCCAATTTGTGGGCAAAGGAGTCTCTCCCCTTCTTCCTATATCTGCATTCATCTCTTGATATGGGTACCTATGAACACAGACTATCTGTTCCCATGTGCGTCATTTTTGCCCCAACTCTTCTGCTCTCTCCTGCCTGTATGCATCAACCCCCTGCACAGGTTCTGCAGGATGTAGTGGTTCTGGGAGTGGACATACACATTCCTCAAGAAAGCTGCACCCTAACCCTCCTGCTAACCCTAACCCTCTTGCCCAGGAACCTGGTCCTTCTGTTTGTGTGCGTTTCAATTGTCCTTGGGTAGTATACTCCATTGTGGCCAAGGGGGCCATGGGTCTGGGAACAAAACTGTCAGGTCCAAGGGTCACTGAAATGGTTACACCATGCCATAGAATCTGGCAGGGCAAAGAGGTTAGGAGGCCTTCCCTTTACCCACCTTCCTCACAGGACCCCAGGTACTCCCCTTTGTGGACTCCTGGACTTCCTGATAAGTGGACTCGCTGCCTGGGCCTTTCAGAATCTATTTCTGCTCAAAAAATCTGTGTGTCCACAAATGACAGTCACCCCTTCCCCTACCCCTCCTCACCTTCATCTCTCTGCCTTTGTGGCCTGAAAAACATCACCAGGCAGAGAATACTAATGTTGCCTTCAAGCAGGCTGGAGGTGGTAGGACTCCTAGTGATACCGCCGTTTACTGATGACCAGTTTTGCTCCTTCTAATGTTGAAGATTGAACACTAGAGAAGCACGCCAAGGCAAGCATATTAAGCAGATTTTATTTAAAGGTAATAATACAGACTTCTCCTGGCAGGAAGAAGGGGGCCATGGCTGATGTTCTAAAGTCCCCAGAAGTGAGCGCACCCTACATCTTTTATAGAGTAAAGTCTCTTTTGTCCTCCAGTTCTCTCCCCCTTATCTCTCCTTCCTGCCTACATGACTAGGCCTGGTTTTGCATTAAGTGAGAAGCCATGGGCAGGGGGAGGCAAGGTGATTCAGGCAGGTAAGGACCTGGGGGCATTAATTAGCAGCTCCTTGCTTGCAGTCCTTGATAAAGGCAGGAAAATTTGGTAATCCTTGACATTCCATTCTTCCAGGGGCAGTCTCCAACTTCCAGAGGCAGATGGCTTCATGGCATCATTTCCTCCATTTGACCTGATCACCTATTTCTATACTACCTGTCCTTAATTCTGGCTTTGCTAAGTGACACCCATGGAAGGCCACCAGTATGCTCAGTACAATGCACAGTTGAGCTTTTCCATGTCCTCAGTTATATGCATCAATGTTTAAGCTGACGAGAGCAGGTCTTTGCACCCATATACCCATACTGAATCACAAGGTATCCAACAGCAAGGCTCAGTGGGCTGCACCACTTGACTTGTCTGTTCCTTCTGTTGCCCCCCGCCCCCCCCGACTTAGTTGACACTGTCTGCTTGTTTTCCATTTCAAATTGTGGTAATATGTGGAGTAGACCACAACATCATAGCAAAACAGGCCTCTGTCTGGACAGGGTTCATAACCTGGCCTACCCAGGGCTGGCAACTCAGCCGTTGTTGGTAACTTTCTTCCCTTGTGAAGATACTGGATTCCTGTAGGACCACCACCTATCCAATTGGGACTCAAGGTATTCCAGTTTGTTCTCCTGCATTCTACTTCACTACTCTTCTCTCTTCATTTTCCACCTGTTCCTTCCCAGGCTTTTCCTTCCTGATAGTTCTGGTTTTCCAGTTCCTGCTTTGTAGAGATTGGGTTCTGGCAGGAAGGGGTCCTTAGGAGGAAGCAGGAGGATCAGGATAGAGAATAGAATGACTTCTGTGGAAATTACAATAACCCTTGTGGACTGAGGGAGGAAAGGGCCACCTCTCCCTTCTACCTAGCCTTGATTACCATCCAGGAGGTTCTCGTACCCCTCATGTCTGGTCCATCCCCACTTGTGTTCCTGAGTATAACCCTGTCCTGGTCCTGGGGACGGTGCAGGTGCAGTGAAGAAGGTCACTCTCTGTTTTATTGGGCAGTTGGAGTGTGCTGATGACACAGCCAGCTCATGGTTCACACTTTGTCCTTACCACTGGAAGTTCCTACATGCACACTCATTGGGCATACCATGGACAAGAGCATTATAGGTGATGTGTTTTATTGCTAGCCAGGCCTGGACCAGTGTTCTGCGGAAAAAGGCGGTGCCCATTCCATGCTTATTGGATATGGAGGGATGCACCATCCTAGGCTATGTGGCACACTCCACCCTTTCTTGAAATTGAACAGGGTTGAAGGATACAAGAGGCATCCCACTTGTCTTGCAAAACAACCATTCACATGTGACATGTGAATGATATAGGACCCTGGACACCCTGTCAACAAAAGACCTCAAGTCTTTCCTTTCCTTGCAAGTCTTCCTGTGGAAGCTGGAAGGTTGCAAAGCCTGGCCAGGAGGTACCAACCACTTCAGGGGATGCACTGTGGCCTTTTCCTCCCCTCCAATCCTATGCATACAACAGTAAGGAATTCAGTTTGTACCTGCATGGTGTCTCTGCCATTTTCCACTGACACATATACCCAGAGTTCCACAAGGAGCACACAAACCCAGTGCCTGGGTTACCCTCTTACACGCACACACACACTCCCATCACCCCCATCTGGTATCTGAAGAATTGTCAAGCCACAGTAGTCCTCCTTAACCAGCTACCCTCCAACAGCTCCTAATGCCTGTAGAGACAGAGGGAATCCTCTCTTGAGAGGCCCTCTTCTGTGGGTCCCCTAGTGAAAGCCTGACCAGACTGTCTATAGACAGGCTGGAGTGAGTTGTTAGATGCCTCCTCCCAGGGAAGCTCAGGTCTCCACACCTGTGGTTGCAGGTTGCACTTGGCCTTTCCTGGTTGCACTGACTGGGCCAGCCCAAGACAGTGTGGTCTACACCTCAATTTCCAAGACTTGGTGAAAAAAAAACCAGGGTTGTAGTAAAAACATGAGCCAAGGAACACTGTAACCAGCACCTGGTACTGCTGGGAGCCAGCAAGCATTTGAATCCTGGAGCAGAGTCACAGTGGGCCCCAGCATGTCACTTCCCTTTTCCTTCATGCAAGTACAGGAGTTAAATGAAATACTGAGATCTCAAGAAAGGGGGAAAGACAGAGGGATGCCTGACCGCTAGAACAGGATTTCTGCAGCCTCTGTACCTCCCTGCTTCTTGGTCAGTTGGTCTTGTAAGTTTGCAGGTTCATTTGGGGTATGGTGACCCTTTGTTGCTTTCTATTTTTCATCCGGAGGTTTGACTGCCTTTTTTTTTTTTTTTCAAGACGCAAAGGGCGGGGGAGAATGGCGCTGAGAAGCAGGTGGCGTTATATTTGAGAAATGTAGTGCTCTACCGCCATCAAGTGGACTGAGTTCCTGATGAGTGGAGCAGACTGAGCACCTGAGCAGACTCCAGCCCAGCAGTGCGCAGTACTCAGGGCACTGACACAGCCACCGCCATCACTCCACGGTCACACAGAGCGAAGGCGTACGGTTACGCCCTGGCTGGCACTTGCCCTGCGCTCATCCCGAGGACGAAGGGCACCTGGCTCGTCCGCCAGGAAACACACTAGGAAGAAAAGGCCGGCAGAGGCGGTCAGCCATGGCTGCCACAGGCAGTGGCCCAGGACAGCTTAGCGCATACCCGCCGTTCCCAGAACCTCCAGGCTGCTGTGTTCCCGGCGAGGAAAGGGGCCTCCCGGCCTCGGCGTCGTGGCGACCCCCGGCAGGGGCACCCGCAACTCCTGACACAGGTCGCCAGACCCCAAGGCCAGACCCGAGCTCAGTCAGCGTCCAGCGGCTCCTCCTGGGCCCGCCCCAAAATGGCGCCACGGGAAGCTCCGCCCCTGGGCTGGTTGGTGCAGCGCTGCTGCCTGCAGGGTCCTGGGGCCCCTGGACCTGCTGCTTCCCCTGGCTCTGGTCCTGAGGGCAGGCCGGCTTCCCCCTGTGCTTTAGACCTCTGGTGGGGAGATGGTGGCTGGGCCAGAGTCCGCTGGTCCCAGTTCATTCTTGCTTTCACATCCCCATCCCACGTGTCCCTGGTGCCTGGCTGCTGGATGGAGACAAGTGTCCCTGTGGTCTTTGCTCTTCAGAAACCATTTCTTCTGGTTGGAAGGCATGGTGGTTCCACAAATGACAGTTACTACTTTCCCCACCCCCGACTTACATTCATCTCCCTCCCTTTGTGGTCTGAGAAACACCAGACACAGGACACCCATGTCACATCAGGCTGTGGATCTGTCCTGCCTGGCCTCACTGATGGCAAACCAGGCTCGCGCTCTCTCTCTCTCTCTCTCTCTCTCTCTCTCTCTCTCTTTACCTTTGAATTCACCTGTTGGCATAGGTTCTTATGGACACAGACTGCCTGACCCAGTGTGCATCATCCAACTCCTTCCACTGGCCTCCTAGTCAGCCCTTCCTTAATACACCAAACCACCATTCACGAGAGTGGGGTGGAGTGGGGTGGAGTGGATATATGCATTCCCCATGGAGTTGTATGTCCCTCCTGGACAGCTACCTGGATTTCTTGTTTGTTGTACCTTACTTTTCCCTGGGTAGGAAACTTCCTTGTGGTCACAGGACCACAGTTACGGGCCAAAGCTGTCATGTCTAAGAAGGACAGCTGAAATTGTTATACCATGCCACAGCACCTGGCAGGACAGGGAGGTCAGGAATGGCTCTTTTCTTCAGGGCATCTCCCTGATAGTACTCAAGGAACTTCTTGTTCCTGGGGGAAGGTTTTCTCCCTGAGATGGGTTTCATCGGGGCCTTTCCAAGGAAGGCCACTGCTGTGTTCAGCATACTGCATTGGCTCACTGATTCGTATTTAGGTGTCCCTTGACAGAGGCATGGGTAGATAGGTTGGCAGACTTCCATATCACACCAGGAGTAGGTGCTTATGCCATGTTCAGTAGTTCTAGATACCCTCCATATTTTATCTTCGGGTGAGGTGCGGGTTGTGGCAGAGGGTTAGTGGGAAGCTGAATGCAGGAAGCCCTGTGCCTTCAGAATGCTGTGGGGGTGGGGTAGGAGTTCTGTGAATTATGCCCATACATAGACCTGTCTACTTTGAACCTGAGTTCTGGTGCCTTCTGGTTATTCAACCTGGATACTAAGTGAGAAGTGGAGATGGTTGGTAGCAGTGTGGGAATGGGCAAGATGGGTATGTTCGTTCAGTTGTGTCTCAGTGATTCTGTGTGTGTGTGTGTGTAGAGAAGTTAGACCACCATTTGAAAGTTTCCATGCAGATAGGCCACTCCAAGTAGCAGGACCTGTATGAAGGGCTGGTTTGAAAGATAAGCTCTGGTTACCTTATGGTGAGGGTTCCTTAGCCTAACTTCAATGCTCAGTGCCTGGAAAGCAGTGTGCCTGGTTTATCATTCCTCCATGTTCCAAATGTCTACTCTTTCCAGAGGTATAGTCCACAGCAGGAATGAAGCTATCTCTTGCCAAAGTAAATTTGACATCCTAGATCAACACAGTGCCCTGGAGTATCCTGTGGTTACTTCCAAATGTGAATTCAATCACTTGTCCATCCTTCCATTCTAATATGTTGTTGGAAATAAAGTAACATTTAAATATGGGGAGAAGAAACCAAAAGCCAGCAAAGAGTGTACCTGTAAACAGGAGCCACCTCTATTCACTCTCAACTACTTTGGATCTTGACCTGCTATATAGCAATCATAAAGTCAGCTATTGCACCTGCTTAGAGAAACCTGGGGAGGAAGATATGCAGGGAGATGGACATGCAGGTGGTGGAATGCCCCCTTTGTGTCACAGCTCATCTTTTTTCACATTGAGCTGCACTCATTTCTCACCCTTGGAGATAGCTGAGCTTGTCTATGTCCTCAGTTACATGCATCCTTATTTAAGCTGACGTGAGCAGGTCTGTGTACCCACACACCCACACTCACACACAGGTATTACACAAGCCAGGTTCAGTGGGTTGGACCACTCAACTTGACCATTCCCTCTGTTGCTCCTTCACTTGCCACTGTCTGCCTGTTTTCCCACTCCAGCCTGGGGGACTACAAGGAGGAGGCTGCAGCATCATTGCACAAGAGGCCTCTGGCTGGACAAGGCTTACACCATGGTCCAGAGGGGGTGAAAATGCAGTCCTGGCTGGTGGTGCTCTTCCCTTGTGAGGACAGCAGATGCCACTCCATGGACCACAAGTCCACTTGCTACTCGCATGAATCCTTAGGAGATACTATGTTCTTTCTTGAAATTGAACAGGGTTGAGGGTCACCAGTGAAAGGTTATGGAAAATAATAGTCCTAAAAGACAGTTCTCCAAAAGAAAAATGGAGAGGTGCGGCTCAGGAGGAGGGAGGGGAAACTAGCCAAGGAACAATGGGCCCTGGGGAAAAGGGGCGAATACTGAATGCTGGGCCCTAAACCATGACCTTCCCCCATGGCTAATTAGTCCTAAGTGGAAGTACAGCAAATATCAATGGGCAAGATTTGAATACTCATCCTTAGGATCTGGACTCTTATCTTCCCAGACAACACTTAGTTTCAACCGTTTTACAACTACCTTCCTAAATTAAAGTTTTAACCTGTTCAACTAGCCCCTGACTGTCAAAACTGAACGTACACAGCTCCCAATGATTACATCATTGTACTCTATAAAACCAAAATCCCCTCTGTAACTGATGGCCATTTTCCCATCCAGAAAGTGAACCCAAATGGCGCCCGAATCTGCAAAGGAATAAAGGCTTCTCTGAATCCGTGGAGGTCTGCCTCCTGTCCTTTTGCACTTATAACCAATAGTGTTCTTCTAGTCCTGCAAAAAATCCATCTGCATATTTCTTGTGAACAAATACGTCCCTGGCGGTAGGACCTTAAGGCTTTCTCTACTTGCAAGTCTTCTCCTCATGGAAGCTGGAAAGTTTCAAAGTTGGGCTAGGATATACCACTTCAAGGTGTCCCCTGTGGCCTTTTCCTCCCCTCGAATTCCACAACAGCATGGTATTCAGTGTGTACCTGTAAACTGTCTCTGCCATGTCCACATGAACAGTCCCATTCACACAGGCAGATACCCAGAGTATGAACACCCACAGATACATCTCCACACATTTGTACTCCTGACAGACTTCAGCATCCCTACTCATGCATACACCCTAAGACACAGAAGCCCAAGGCCATCCCTTGCCCATGCCCACGTCTCCCTTTCCCTCTCTCACCACCCTCCAAAAGAGTAGACACACACTTCACATCACTAATCTGGTGTCAGAAAAGATCATGCCTTCTTTTCTCCAAGCCTTAACAACCATGTAAATTATAGAGGCAACTCTGGCTTCCTCTTACAAATGAAAAAAAGGAAGCTATCACCCAGTCCCAAGAGCAGGTGGAGTGTCCTCTTGTAGTCCTGGGTAAATGGTTCCCCTCCCAACCTCTTCTGTTGAGAACGGGGTGCCATCCATTCAGCCCTCTTGTATAAACAAGCCATTTTGTGAACTGGGCCCCCAGGAAAGGGGCGTGCAAGCACCGAGGATGCCAGCAGCCGCAGCAGTGCCTTGGAGGGCCAATACAGGTCAAATGGGATGTGCTGGGCCCCAGGTTTATCAAGGCTGTTCAGAGATATCTATCTGAGGAATGTGCAGCTGTCTGGAGACCCCATCTATCAAGGACAAGGGAACCTAGCCCTGACCCCTCTCCCTCATAATTCACTCCTTCCCTCCTCCCTGCTCCCTCCAGGACCGTTCAGTTTTGGCGGGACCCAATAAGATTCAAATAAAGTGGAGGGACCAAACCAAAAGAGGACGAATATTTAGCTATCTGAATTTTAACCAATAATGTACAGGTCCTTGTGTATGAAAAAGCTCTTAAATAGAGCGCTTTCTCACCACTCGGGGCCACCCCCCCGCCCCCCCCGCATCCATTGTTATTGGTCTGAGGGGCTGGTTGTGTCCAGGCTCGAGCTTGCTTTAATAAAACCTCATTGTCTGATTTGCATTACTGTGTGTTCACGTTGACTCTCCAGGGATTAGTCAGAACGGGAATGGGACCCTAACACTTCCACTGTCAGTAAGGACAGAGGGAATCCTCTCCTAAGAAGCCATGAGCCTCTGATGTGTTCTTTGGTCTTCTGCAGGTCCCCTAGTGAATCCAGGCCAGCTTGCCAGGAGTCAGACTGGAGTGAGTTGCTAGGTGCCTCCTTCCAAAGAAGCTGCTGCTGCCCAACCTATAGCTGGAGGTTGCCTGGCTTTTCCTAGTTGCTTTGTTTGAGGCATTTGAAGGTGCTGTGGTGTCTCCCTAGGCCTTGGTCAAGAGACCCAGGGCTTCATAAAAAAATGATGAACCAGACGGCTCTGTGACTAGCATCTGGTGTGGGGGAGACAGCATAGGATATAGATCCTACAGGGGAGTCACAGTGATCCCCAAGACAAGTCCCTTTTTAGAAGAGCAGGAGCCAAGGGGAATGGGAAGACCCCAAGGAAGTGTGAAAGGCAGAGGAGTGCCTGACCACTGGAACAGGATTTCTGCAGCCAGCACCTCCCTGGTTCTTGGTCAGTTAGTCCTGAGTTTGCAATTCCAGTTGTGGCACGGTGACCCTTTCTTGCTTTTTATTCCTCATTCCCAGATATTAGATAACTGTGTGTTCTTTTTTTCAAGACGCAAAGGGCGGGGGAGAATGGCGCTGAGAAGCAGGTGGCGTTATATTTGAGAAATGTAGTGCTCTACCGCCATCAAGTGGACTGAGTTCCTGATGAGTGGAGCAGACTGGGCACCGGAGCAGACTCCAGCCCAGCAGTGCGCAGTACTCAGGGCACTGACACAGCCACCGCCATCACTCCATGGTCATCCAGAGCGCAGGTGTACGGTTACACCCTGGCTGGCACTTGCCCTGCGCTCATCCCGAGGACGAAGGGCACCTGGCTCGTCCGCCAGGAAACACACTAGGAAGAAAAGGCCGGCAGAGGCGGTCAGCCATGGCTGCCACAGGCAGTGGCCCAGGACAGCTTAGCGCATACCCGCCGTTCCCAGAACCTCCAGGCTGCTGTGTTCCCGGCGAGGAAAGGGGCCTCCCGGCCTCGGCGTCGTGGCGACCCCCGGCAGGGGCACCCGCAACTCCTGACACAGGTCGCCAGACCCCAAGGCCAGACCCGAGCTCAGTCAGCGTCCAGCGGCTCCTCCTGGGCCCGCCCCAAAATGGCGCCACGGGAAGCTCCGCCCCTGGGCTGGTTGGTGCAGCGCTGCTGCCTGCAGGGTCCTGGGGCCCCTGGACCTGCTGCTTCCCCTGGCTCTGGTCCTGAGGGCAGGCCGGCTTCCCCCTGTGCTTTAGACCTCTGGTGGGGAGATGGTGGCTGGGCCAGAGTCCGCTGGTCCCAGTTCATTCTTGCTTTCACATTCCCATTCCACGTGTCCCTGGTGCCTGGCTACTGAGGCTAGTGTCCCTGCTGCCTGGCTTTTTCAGAAACTATATCCGCTAGATGCCACTGTGGTTCCACAAATGACAGTCCTTTTCGTACCGCCCTTCCCTCCCCCACCCCCAGGTTTCCTCTTCTTCCCTTTGTATTCTGAAAACACCAGAGAGGAAGCCTGGCATGTTGAGACAAGTTGTGAACCCGCTGTGCCTGGCCACCTTGAAGGCAAAACGGGCTCTTTGCGGGTGAACCTCTCTCCATTTCTCCTTTACTCTGAATTCACCTCTGGGTATGGTTCCCTTTGGAACCCAGGGTTCTTGCGTTCATCCCCCAAACCTCCCTTCACAGGTCCTGTGTGTGTGTGTGTGTGTGTGTGTGTGTGTGTACATTCGTGCTTGTGTGTGGGCGGCCCTTACACATTCTCTTTTTTTCTTATTGTACTTCGATCACTGTTTTTTCCTTTTTCTGTGATATATCTGCTCTTTTTTCCATGACCATTTTTTAAAAAAAAAATTATTGTATTATCCTTGTACATTATATTGGGGTTCATTTTAACACAGTCATACAAGCGTGGAATATAAGTTACTCCAATTCATTCCCTGGTACTTTCCTGTTTCATACCCTCTTCTCTCCAGTTCCCTTTCCTTTACTGTTTTTTCCTTCTACTTATTTGTAGTTTTTTTAAATTAGTGCTTTATAGGTCTATATAAAGAAATTCACTTTGGTATATTCATGTATGATATAGGATAGTTTGGTCAATTTTATTCCGCCAATCCTCTCTTTTCCTGTCCCTCTGATACCGCTGTTTACTGGTGACTAGTCCTGTTTCCTCTGGTGTTGAAATATAACGCCAGAGAAGTAAGCTGAGGCAAGCACAGAGTAGAAAGTAAGCTTTATTAAAGAAAAGTAAATGCAGACTTCTCCTGGGTGGAAGAAGGGGACCCAAAGGTGGAATCCATAGGATAAGCAAATCTTGTCCTTTTTATAGGTTTTATTCTCCAATTCTTTCCCCCTTATCTCTTTCCTTCCTACCTACTGGATTAGGTCCGATGGGGGGGAGGGCAAAGTGATTCAGCCAGGTAAGGACCCAGGGGGTATTAATTAGCATCTCCTTGCTTGCAGTCCCTGACAAGGGCAGGTAAATTTGGTTATGATGGGCTCTGCAGGTCCTGGACATTCCATTTTCCCAGGGCAGTGTCCAACTTCCAGAGGCAGATGGCTATCATGGCCTCCATCTTCGCAATCTGACCCAATTCCCTATTTCTACACTAATTGCCTGTCCCCAATTCTGGTTTCACCTCCTCACTCCCCTCCTCTCATCCCCTTTCTCTACTCTTGTGACCCATTACCTTTTTTTTTTTTTGATTCTTATCATGTCATATTTTCTTCAGCCATCTTAATTCTGTATAGTATAAATTTTTAGTTATACTTTAATACTGCCTATATATTTTCTAAAAATATATTTTCATACTCTTTGCTAGTACTTGTAGGGAAATCCCATGAAACCATGCCAGATACGGGAAATCACATAAGGGAATTTATTAAGCAAACGATGTCTCCCTGCAGGGTAAGAGAGAAAATGAGAGGAAAAGAGAAAGGAAAAGAAAGGGCACGCGCTAGAGAGAGTGGAAAGCCAGGAGGATGGAGAAAAGTGAGTAGGACAGACAGAAGGATGGGAAAAGATGGCAGGGAAGCTACAGTAAAACAGTTAAATTCTGCAGGGCTAACAGGGGACCAATATCGGAGAAGGATACTTGCAAGTTGACTGATGAACCAATAGCTAGCTAGGATGTCCACAGATTGACAAGTGGTTGGGAGGCGGGGGAAAATGGCTGCAAACGGAAAGGGCGGGGGAGCAGCTTTATACATTATATTCCCCCATTTCTTTTTTTTATAAGAAAATCTTTTGCCCTCCAGTTCTTTTTGAAGCCTTCTCTCTTCTTCCTGCCTAAGTGACTGGGGTTGGTTTTGCAGGTGAGATGTAAAAAGTCCATTCTCCTTCCAGACCTCCAAAGGCAGATGATTTTCATGGATTTCATTTCCTCGATTTGACTGATCCTCTATTTCTACACTAACTGCCTGTCCCCAATTCTGACTTCATTTACCCCTCTAATTCTAGGAACTCCTTCACTGCTGTAGGGAAAAGGGGTGATGACCGATCTGGCTTCTTCGAGCTGGAAGGGGGCAGCATGGGGCAAGCAGTTTGGAGTTCCTTTTTTAGAAATCAGGTCAATTGAGGGGTTCATGGTAGAAGTCTGGTTGGGAAGAGCAAGTTGTAAAGGCATCTGGGGATGGGTGCTTCTATGAGAGAAGAACAAAAAGACATGAGTACTGAAATGAGATTGATGCAATATAAATGTTGCAGAATCTGGAACGTGTCAATGCATATTATAAAGATGAGAGAAGTCAATAATTCCTCACTAGGGGGTGGAAGAACTGAGAAGTTGTTCCCATAACAAGGCCTAGCAAAGGCTGGAGACCACAAGGCCTTTATTTGGGAACTTTAACATTGTCTAGGTTATCAGGAATGTAAACACGACATTTAGCAGAGATACTAGCAAACGTAGATTAAGCCTACCTGTGTCTATAGGCCTTAAACTGACTAAAACTTCTGACTCTGGCAGTTTCTCTTGATACTTATCAGGCACATTTGCCTAAGAATCTCTCTTGTAGCTTTTAGTCTTTATTCTAGTGGGTTAACACAAGTGTACATTTTAAGTTACATTTAACTATTATTTCTTTTAAATGCTCAAGAATGGCATATTTTGGTTTTAACTGTTTTGCTAGGTGTTTAAGATCAAGCTGATCAAATTGACCTGTTCCTGTCTTGTTAAAGAGTCAGCTGAGTTCCCACAGGGGTCACTCATAGAGAACTTAAGAGCAGCTTCTTAGCTCTACCAGTGCCATTGGTTACGCAGGGTCTCCTCCATGAGGTGGCTTTCCTTGAAATCACCAGGGATGTCTCCCTTTTTCCATGACCCTCCTCTGCAGCAGATGCACTGAGTGATTTTTCATCCTCTAGTGGTCTCATCAGTCTCCTTGGTCAGGAGGTTGTGTGATCCAGAGTTGCAAAGCTCCTTAGAGAAGTCCTCTTGTTCCCTGGGTTCAGGCTGACTTTGAGGGCAAGACCCAAATATGAACTTTTCTTGACTTCTGTATTTAATCTCAATCTCTAAGTTTGATCTTAACCATCAAGCAAGTCAGTCTCACCAATCATAAAGTGAGAGTACTGGGCTTTAGCTTCAATGTCTATAACTTTACAGTTATTTACCCCCTTTTATCTAATTGGGGTTTACATTATCTGTCCTATAGGTGATGGCTTACTATTCCAAGTTAATTTATGATGTTCACTCTTGAAGCAATACTTCTGCAAAATATTGATCAGACAACAATTAGAGTTTACAAGGAAAATACAAAATGGAATCACCAACAGTAAAACATTCAGTTTGTGCAATAGCTATCTTGAATTTTGGCTGAGTTCCCGTTTGAGATCACAGTAATCTTTACAACAAACATCAAACTTTCAAACACAACTTTAAATGAGTTAAAGTCTGGCTTACTTTGGAGCCATTCTGACGTGCAGCAGAGTTGTGAGGCAGAGCCTTATCTCAGGTAAGGCGGGGCTTTTCCTAAAGCTAATTTTTCCTCTTTTGCTATGACCAGCATGACCAAATTCTCAAATTCAGTGAGGGGCAAAGGAATATTAGAAAATAAAGGTTTATAAACACAGATTTTGAAGATTAAGCTGAGATTAGATGGAACTCTGTTCTCTGATGGAAATGCAGATCTAAAGAGTTATGTCAGCAACGTTTATATATGTGTGTAAGCGTTAAAGAAAAGCTGAGAGAGCTTTTAACTGTCCTCTCAATAACTTTTAGAAATACATTTAACAAATTTTATATATACCCTATTGATGACAGGTCCTATAATAGAACATTAAATGATAGGTTTACCATTACAGACAAGTTTAATTTGGAGAATAGCAGCTTGATAAATTTTCTGCTTTAAAGCTTATATACCTGGAAAATATGAACACATTTAATATACAAAGAATAATGTTTTAAGTATGTTACTCCATGGAATAACTTTGTAAATTAATTAGATGTCTTAACAAACACATCTGAGTAATCCCATACATGTCGACTTTAATTCACTCATTTTATTGTAGAAAAACCAAGATATCAGACAAGTGTACCAACGGTATTTTCCATCTCTTTCCTGTTGAAGAAAAGTTCTAGAAAAATTGATGTTAGACATTTTATAAACATCAACATTTTATTAGCTTGACCACTTAGAGACTTGTGAGTTAATTTTAAGGACATTTTACTTCTATTAGTTTACCCAATTTAAATTGAACCTCTTTAAATCACGTGAATTAAAAATATTTGGATCCATTTTTAAAATTTTAATTTTTATGCACGCTTATATTTAACACAAAAGCAAAGGTCTTGTAATGCTTATCTCCATTGCAATGTAACGGATGTTCAAAAATAACTTGAGTTGGATAAAAAGAACTGATCAAAAATCATTAGCCTAGGTATGTAGGATCAAAACTGTGACCTCAAAAATGTAGCAGTTAAGAAAAACAAAAGTCCTAGAAGAAAAATGATAATGGTTATTAATTAAAGCATGAGAAAATGAGAAGGAAAGAAAAGGTGAAAGGGAGAAAAGTATTCTGAGTTGTAGCCCAGGAGAAATTTAGAATGGATACTTTTTTTCCTTGGGTTTCAGACTGGTTTCCCACAGCACCTTCCTCCATTTACATTTCAATGTAAGTCTTGACTGAGATCTGAATCTGAAAGGGGCTAAAATGTTCTAGCAGAAACTTGATGCTTAGGTCCTTTTAATTTAGATTTGGAGGCACTTGGGCCTGCAGGGAGAGCCAAGAAGTGAGAAAGAAAAGACTTGAAAATAAGGAATCCCTTTCCATCTGCTCGCTCACTCATGGAAGCTGTGTGCCATTACACAAACGGATTTTGATGGCTTTAAGTACCAGGGGTCGGGTGAAGGGTTCCCAGGGTGGAATCTGCCAGATTGGAGGATCCATATTCCTTGGTGGGGACTGATGCAGCCAAGTCTGTAGCCAGGGCATTCTGAGGCCAGAGTACTGGGCTGGAGATGAGGGGCAGCACATTGATTGTGTCATCACACAAGCATTTGGGGCCAGGCAAAAGCTGAGAAGAGTTGAGGACCTGATATCAGGGTTTTCGAGTGCGAATGAGATGAGCCTCAACCCTGAGAGAGATCTCCACCATAAAATCAGGAATCCACCCAGCAGATAAACTGGCATACTCACCAACCTGAAGTCCGGTGATAAATGCAGAGCAGAGTGACCGGGCAGAATGGAAGGTGGAGCCGTGTCCGGGGGGCACCGGGGCTTAGATGGAGTTCCACTCATGACAGTGGAAGGACCCATCTGAGTCATGGCACCAGATGTAAGGAAATCCCACGAAACCACACTGGACATGGGAAGTCACATAAGGGAATTTATTAAGCAAACAGTGTCTCCCTGCAGGGTAAGAGAGAAAATGAGAGAAAAAGAGAAAGGAAAAGAAAGGGCACGCGCTAGAGAGAGTGGAAAGCCAGGAGGATAGAGAAAAGTGAGTAGGACAGACTGAAGGATGGGAAAAGATGGCGGGGAAGCTACAGTAAAACAGTTGAATTCTGCAGGGCCAAAAGGGGACCAATATCGGAGAAGGATACTTGCAAGCTGACTGATGAACCAATAGCTAGCTAGGATGTTCACAGACTGACAATAGTTGGGAGGCAGGGAAAATAGCTGTACCTGATGGGTGGGGGAGCAGCATTATACATTACAGTACTCAGTTTATTTTCTGCCATTTTTAAATTAATTTTTTTATTGTAAACAAATGAGGTACAACTTGTTTCTCTGTACATGAAGTAGAGGCATACCATTTGTGTAGTCATACATTTACATAGGGTAATGGTGTTTGATTCATTCTGTTTTTTCCTCCCCCCTCACCCCTCCCACCCCTCTTTTCCCTCTATATAGTCCCTCCTTCCTCCATTCTGCCTCCCTCCCACCCCCCATTATGTATGAATGAAGCCAGAATTAAGGACAGGTAGTTAGTATAGAAATAGGGGATCGGGTCAAATTGAGGAAATGAAGCCATGAAGCCATCTGCCTCTGGAAGTTGGAGACTGCCCCTGGGAGAATGGAATGTCAAGGATCTCCAGAGCCCATTGATTACCAAATTTACCTGCCTTTATCAAGGACTGCAAGCAAGGAGCTGCTAATTAATACCCCCTGGGCCCTTACCTGCCTGAATCACCTTGACTCCCCCTGCCCATGGCTTCTCACTTAATGCAAAACCAGGCCTAGTCATGTAGGCAGGAAGGAGAGATAAGGGGGAGAGAACTGGAGAACAAAAGAGACTTTAACCTATAAAAGATGTAGGGTGTGCTCACTTCTGGGGACTTTAGAACATCAGCCATGGCCCCCTTCTTCTTGCCAGGAGAAGTCTGTATTATTACCTTTAAGTAAAACCTGCTTAATATGCTTGCCTTGGCGTGCTTCTCTAGTGTTCAATCTTCAACATTAGAAGGAGCAGAACTGGTCACCAGTAAACGGCGGTATCAGATTGGAGGTCCCACCGAGATTTACACCAAGGTAAGTAAGCTTCTCTCTCCACACACCCCACATCTGTTTGAGATGCATCTTTCTGTCTCTTTATTTTTGCGGGGCAAAATGGGCACCCGTCAGCTAGGCTACTTAAACGCAGTTAGTGCAGCCGCCATTCTTCAAGACTCAGGTGAGAGGTTCCCGGCCCACACAGTTTTCAATCACCTGCTCTGTAGGCATGTTGGACTCTGCCAAAGCCATTTCCTACTTTTCTGTCCAGGCCCAGAGGGCAATTCAGTACACAGTGTCCCTAGTCCTGATCTGCCCAGGATGTGTGGAGGCAGAAGAAAGGTTGGAACAACTGCGGGGTTTTCTGGCCCGGGATACTCTCAGGCGGACCCCAAAGGTTCCTTCTCCAGACTCCCCTTCCCGACAGCCCTGAGGGATATCCAGGGTGATCCATAGACGAATGGCACTGAGGGAAAGCACCAATTACCTTTGCCTCCGTATGGACCGCACAACACTCCCGCACATCCACTCCCTCCTGGATGCTCCCCTTCCCTTGCCAGTCAGACATTATGAATTCAAACTGTAGGATTAAGGCCTGGGATGGTTAGTATAAAAATGCCCAGGTTCCCTGTGTTTGCATAGTTAGCCTTCACTGGTCTAGATATCTAGAGTCTCCCCATTACTGTTCCTGTGCTTAAATGTGCTCACTGAGTTCTCTTTAAGCTGCAAGAGGGAGGCATTTAAAAACCCCTCCCATGAGACCCTCCAAACAAAGGGCATTATACGCCTAACAACCAATAGATGTCCCCCTCGCCTTCCAGAGATTCCTTTAGTCTACAGGGCAAAAAGATAGGCAAAAGGCACACTTTTTACTTTTGTTATCGTTTTCATAATTAGGAGTTTTTAGTGGCAGGGAGGAAAGCAGTAATGCCCTTAAGTCTGAATCCTACCAGGGTCGCTAGCACAGGGCAAACTAGGACCCTACCACTTTGCTAAAGAAGGCCAGAAATAACTTTGGCAAAGCCAGGTAGTGAGAGATGGGTTTTTCTGGACCGTAAGGAAGCTCAAAGTTAGGGAGACGTCCCTAATACTTCTAACTCAGAAGGGAGCTTCTCTCTCAACAGTATTGCCAGGTTCACCACCAGCCTGCATACTGCTAAATTGCAAATGATCAAGAAAAGTGCCGTTCATATGTTACCATGCTTGACATCAACAATCTCCACCATGAGAGGTGAAAGCCTTGGGGAATCACATACTAAGGGAGGAAAATCGAGGGTACCCTCCCAACTTAAGATGGATAAAAATAAATTTAAGGAGGGTTTTGGAGGATCCTAATAAATATTGAGATGTTTCAAAACTTATGCCAGGTATTTGACTTCACCTGGAAAATTATGCTGTTAACCACCTAGAGCACAGGCAGTTCTCAGAAACCATCCTAACTGGGATTCAGAAACCGTCCTAACTGGGATTCAGAAACCATCCTAACTGGGATTCAAATAATGAGTACGATGCCTAGAAAACTATGAGGCCTTCAGGAAAATCCTGCTATTTTCATGGGGAGACTCAGGAAGGCAATAAGAAAACACACCACTCTGAATCCTGAATCCATAAAGTGCCACCTACTTTTAAAGTATAAATTTATCATTTAGTCAGCCCCAAATATTTAGAGGAAATTACAAAAATTGGCATGTGGCCCTGATCAATCCTTAGATGATCTTCTCCAGCTTGCACCCAGAGATCAAAAAGAAAGAAAAGGGAGCATAAAGACAAGAAAAAGGACTTATTAAAGATCATTCAAAATGAAAGAAACTTTTAATGCCTTGCAATAGCCCATGCAATTCACCCATTTTAAGAGTTAAAAAGAAAACTGCCTAGTCCAAAACCTTAGAATAATGAAGCAGTAATTTCCCCCACCCTGTAGTTCTTAATCTATACACTTTTATCTTGGATTCCAACTGCTGCTTGGTTTACTAAGTTAGATTTGAAAGATGGCTTTTCCTGCTTATGCTAGACTCTGAATAAATAGCAATTTCTGTTTGTCTTTGAGGAACCAGATACTGTGTCTCAACTAACCTAGACAGTGTTGCCTCAGGATTTAGATGGCCCTCACCTGTTTGGACAAACCTTAGCTAAGGACTTAACAAAATTCAGAGATAAAACATTTGTGATTGCTCTCCAGTAAGTAAATGACATCCTTTATGTGCCTCCACCCAGGAGGAATATCAGAAGGCCATTGCAGAGTTCCTAAACTTCTTAGCTAATAGGAATTAAAAGATCTCAAAAAATAAAGCTTAATTATGTCATCAACATGTTCAATACTACAGGAAATAGCCACCATAGGATAA
This sequence comes from Sciurus carolinensis, assembly GCF_902686445.1. Taxonomy (NCBI): domain Eukaryota; kingdom Metazoa; phylum Chordata; class Mammalia; order Rodentia; family Sciuridae; genus Sciurus; species Sciurus carolinensis. The sequence goes on from NC_062232.1 coordinate 46,036,670, forward strand.
TATTCTGCCCCAGGAATACCAAAAAGGGGACTTACTTCAAGCTCCTGCCCTCAACTTACCTATGAAGCAAGATTTAACCTGTTTTTCACTGAGGGGAAAATAAATCCCGGATACATAGCTATAGGCAGCTCAATAACCAATGGCATATCTCAGTGAGGAACTTAGCAAAGTATCTTCGTTCTCAAAAGTAATAGAAAATAAGGTCTTGTAATTTTCTTTGACATCCAAGCTTGTCCTGATAGAGATGGCTAAAATGCCCTAGGCACAAGGTTTCTGTTAAAACCTGTTAGATCCTTCCAGATCTCAGTCAAGGCTTACATTGAAATGTAAATAGAGGAAGCCTGAAGGCTCAGTAGGAGACAGGTCTCAAACCCAAGGAAAAAAAGGTAAAAAGAGTCTTACCTAAACTCCAGCAAAAGTAAATTTTATGGTGCTTTACTAAAGTAATTAATGGCCATATCATTTTTCCAGGACTCCTTTTTTTTTTTTTTTTGAATTCTACTTCTTTTTTGAGTTCATGACTTTTTGATTAGTTCTATTTTTTTTTTTAACTAGGGTTTTTTAATATTTGTTGCATTGCAATGGAGATTCACCTATAAAGTTACAAGGCCTTTGATTTTGTGTTATTTGTATGTCGTGCTGTCTGATGTCATGTTTTGTCTGTATCAAAACTGAGCGCTCATCAATTCACCATAGCCAGATTGTGCAACCAACCTAGATGTCCTTCAATTGATGAATGGATAAAGAAACTGTGGCATATATATACAATGGAATATTACTCTGCCATAAAGAATGATAAAATTATGGCATTTGCAGGCAAATGGATGAAATTGGAGAATATCATGCTAAGTGAGATAAGCCAATCTCAAAAAACCAAAGGAGGAATGATCTCGCTGATAAGCGGATGATGACATATAATGAGGCGTGGGAGGGGTTAGCGTTAGGGTTAGGGTTAGATTTAGGGTTAGGATTAAGGAGGGTGGCAAGAATGGAGGAAGGAAGGACTGTAGAGGGAAAAGAGGGGTGGGGGGGAGGAAAAAATAACAGAATGAATCAAACAACATTACCCTATGTAAATTTATGATTACACAAATGGTATGCCTTGACTCCATGTACAAACAGAGAAACAACATGTATCCCATTTGCTTACAATAAAAAACAAACAAACAAAAAAACTGAGCACTCCTAAAATTAAAATTTAAAAAATGGATCCAGATACCGTTAATTCATGTGATTTAAAAAGTTTCAATTCAAATTGGGTAAACTAATAAAAGTAAAATGTCTTTGAAAATAACTCGCAAGTCTCTAGGTGGTCAAGCTAATAAAATATTGATGTTAATAAAATGTCTAATATCAATTGTTTCTAGGACTTTTCTTCAACAGGAAAGAGACGGCAAATACTGTTCAGGGCACTTGTCTGATATCTTGGTTTTTACAAAATAAGTGAATTAGAGTTGACATGTATGGGATTACTCAAATGTGTTTGTAGAGACGTGATTAATTTACAAAGTTAAAATGCTAATTGTTAAATAACATCAAGTACTCTAAACTCCTTAAATTCCACGGGGTAACATACTTAAACATTATTGGTGTTTTCATAGGTTGGTAAATAAAAGGGTTTAAACTTGCTTTGTGTCAGCACTAAACTAAAAACAAGGTTACTAAGAGTTATGTCCTAATAAGTGCAATTCTATATACAAAGGGTCCCAAAAGTTTCAACTGTGTTTCAATTAGAATACTATAAATAACAAAATATTTAATCTTATTAAAATAGAGTAATTTATCTAAATTCAGAAATTTCATAAGAGTTATTTCAAAATGTGAACAAAAAGGAGTCAACAGATAGGAAAGAGAAAATAAAAGGTTCTGGGTATGGAATTATATTTAGTGAAGAACAAAATCTTTCTGGGTAAGAAAGTGCTGGTGTGATAAAATACATGAGGGTCAAAGTAAGTGCTAAGAAAGTCTGTGTAAGTAAAGGGCAAATTTCAACAAGTTTGCATGTAACTAAGTTGGTTGTATGTATGTGAGACAGCTAAAGTTATTTAAGATTTTTCCTAAGGTGAAATACTAATGTTCTGATATAAACCAAAGTTTAATCTATATGGTAAAATGACAAGAATTTCTTAGAAACACTAATTTACTCTTAACATTGTATCTATTAAGTTTTATTCTTTAGAACAATTAGTCTTAAAAATTGGGGTTTATACAATATGGTTAAACAGCTGTTAGAGTATTGTACTATGTTACAGAGTCTAAATTTTTCTTTAAAAACTAAATTTGGTAAGATAAAAGTGTCAAGGTAATTGTGAAATGGTCACTCTTTGTATATTAAATGTGTTCATATTTTCCAGGTATACAAGTTTTTAAAGCAGGGAATTTATCAAGCTGGTATTCTCCAAATTAAACTTGTCTGTAAAGGTAATTTTAAACTTATAAAGAGTAAATTTTATTGGGAATTTATTTCTATCATTTAATGTTCTATTATAGGACCTCTTATCAATAGGGTATATGTAAAATTTGTTACTTTTACACTGAGATAAAGATTTTCAAATGTAAATGTATTTCTAAAAGTTAGAGCCTGATTTGTTTAAAGGTTAATATTGTGAAACATGAAAACATTTTGCCACTTTGCCACACAAAAGGAAAGTTAAAAGCTCTCTCAGGCTTTCTTAATTCATGTTTTAGATATAATGTTAAATTGTGTTAACTAATGTTCATATAGACCCAGGAATCAATATGTGTAAACTTCTTAAAATGATATTTAAGACAGAAGCAAAGATCAACATCAGAATTAGAACACGTAAGATTTGTAAAAGAGCCACACCTTACCTGAATTAAGACTCTGCCTCCCACCTTACTGCATATTAGAATGGCTCCAAAATAAGTCAAACTTCAGTTTATTTAAAGTTATATTCAAAAGGTTGGTTCTTGTTGTAAAAGTACTGTGATCTCAAGTAGGGGATATAATGTGGTTCTCAGTCAAAATTCAAGATAGCTATTATACAAGCTGAATATATTTTTACTCTTGCTAATTTCATTTTGTAAAACTGTTACCTGTTACTATTTTGCAGAAATAGCTGCTTCAAGAACACACAACCTAGGTAACTTGTGATAATAAGCCATCACCTATAGAACAGATAGTGGTAACTTCCAGTACTAATACGGACTCCAGTTAAATAAAAGGGAAAATAACTGTGAAGTTATAGACATTGAAGTTAAAGTCCAGTACTCTTACTTTATGAATGGTGATACTGGCTTGATGGATGATTGATATCAAATTTAGAGATTGAGATTAAATACAGAGGGCAAGATAGACCAGTAGTTGGATCTTTTGCCCTCAGTCAGCCTGAACCCAGGGAACAAGAGGATTTCTCTAAGGAGTGTTGCAATTCTGGGTCACACAACCTCCTGATCAAGGAGATTGATGAGGCCACTAGAGGATGAAAAGTCAGTGCACCTGCTGCAGAGGAGGGTCATGGAGAAAGGGAGACATTCCTTGATGCTTCCAAAGGAAGCCACCTCATCGAGACCCTGCCTAACAAATGGCACTGGTGGAGCTAAGAAGCTACTCTTAAGTTCTCTACGAGTGATCCCTGTGGGAACTCAGTTGACTCTTTAACAAGACAGGAACAGGTCAATTTGACCAGTTTGATCTTAGTCACCCAGCAAAACAGTTAAAACCAAAACATAGCCATTCTTGGGCATTTAAAAGAAATAATAGTTAAATGTAACTTAAGATGTACACTTGTATTAGCCCACTGGAATAAAGATTGGAAGCTACAAATGAAAGAGTCTTTGGCAAATGTGCCTGATAACTATCAAGAGAAACTGCCAGAGTCAGAAATTTTTAGTCAGTTTACACAGGTAGGCTTAATCTATCTTTGCTAGTATGATTACCTAGCCCTAAGTAACAGAAGTATAGAGATCTCTACTAAACACGGGTTATACCTATAAAAGGGATATTTTACAAAATCAGATGACATTAAGTAGCCTAACTATATTTTTGGGGACATCAATGACATTAAGAGTTAAATGTTGTGTTTACATTCCTGATAACCTGAACAATGTTAAAGTCCCCAAATAAAGACCTTGTCCTCTCCAGCCTTTGTTAGGCCTTATTATGGGAACAATTTCTCAGTTCTTCCACCTCCTGGTAAGAAATTGACTTCTGTCATTTTCATGATATTCATTGGCATGTTCCAGATGCTGCAACATTTACTTTGTACTAATCTCATTTCAGTATTCATGTCTTTTGTTCTTCTCTCACAGAAGTACCCACCCCCAGATGACTTTAGAATCTGCTCTTCCCCAACCAGACTTCTACCTTGGACCCCTCGATTGACCCAATTTTTAAAAGAGAACTCCAAACTGCTTGTCCCTCACTGCCCCCTTCCAGCTTCGAAGCAGCCAGAACGATTGACACCCCCTTTTCCTTACAGCAGTTAGGAGTTCCTAAAGCAAAAGGGGGAATGAAGCCAGAATTAAGGACAGGCAGTTAGTGTAGAAATAGGGGATCGGGTCAAATTGAGGAAATGAAGTCATGAAGCCATCTGCCTCTGGAAGTTAGAGACTGCCCCTGGAAGAATGGAATGTCAAGGATCTCCAGAGCTCATTGATTACCAAAATTACCTGCCTTTATCAAGGACTGCAAGTATGGAGCTGCTAATTAATGCCCCCTGGGCCCTTACCTGCCTGAATCACCTTGGCCCTCCCCCTGCCCACGGCTTCTCACTTAATGCAAAACCAGGCCTAGTCATGTAGGCAGGAAGGAGAGATAAGGGGGAGAGAACTGGAGAACAAAAGAGACTTTAACCTATAAAAGATGTAGGGTGTGCTCACTTCTGGGGACTTTAGAACATCAGCCATGGCCCCCTTCTTCTTGCCAGGAGAAGTCTGTATTATTACCTTTAAGTAAAACCTGCTTAATATGCTTGCCTTGGCGTGCTTCTCTAGTGTTCAATCTTCAACATTAGAAGGAGCAGAACTGGTCACCAGTAAACGGCGGTATCAGATTTGGAGGTCCCACCGAGATTTACACCAAGGTAAGTAAGCTTCTCTCTCCACACACCCCACATCTGTTTGAGATGCATCTTTCTGTCTCTTTATTTTTGCGGGGCAAAATGGGCACCCGTCAGCTAGGCTACTTAAACGCAGTTAGTGCAGCCGCCATTCTTCAAGACTCAGGTGAGAGGTTCCCGGCCCACACAGTTTTCAATCACCTGCTCTGTAGGCATGTTGGACTCTGCCAAAGCCATTTCCTACTTTTCTGTCCAGGCCCAGAGGGCAATTCAGTACACAGTGTCCCTAGTCCTGATCTGCCCAGGATGTGTGGAGGCAGAAGAAAGGTTGGAACAACTGCGGGGTTTTCTGGCCCGGGATACTCTCAGGCGGACCCCAAAGGTTCCTTCTCCAGACTCCCCTTCCCGACAGCCCTGAGGGATATCCAGGGTGATCCATAGACGAATGGCACTGAGGGAAAGCACCAATTACCTTTGCCTCCGTATGGACCGCACAACACTCCCGCACATCCACTCCCTCCTGGATGCTCCCCTTCCCTTGCCAGTCAGACATTATGAATTCAAACTGTAGGATTAAGGCCTGGGATGGTTAGTATAAAAATGCCCAGGTTCCCTGTGTTTGCATAGTTAGCCTTCACTGGTCTAGATATCTAGAGTCTCCCCATTACTGTTCCTGTGCTTAAATGTGCTCACTGAGTTCTCTTTAAGCTGCAAGAGGGAGGCATTTAAAAACCCCTCCCATGAGACCCTCCAAACAAAGGGCATTATACGCCTAACAACCAATAGATGTCCCCCTCGCCTTCCAGAGATTCCTTTAGTCTACAGGGCAAAAAGATAGGCAAAAGGCACACTTTTTACTTTTGTTATCGTTTTCATAATTAGGAGTTTTTAGTGGCAGGGAGGAAAGCAGTAATGCCCTTAAGTCTGAATCCTACCAGGGTCGCTAGCACAGGGCAAACTAGGACCCTACCACTTTGCTAAAGAAGGCCAGAAATAACTTTGGCAAAGCCAGGTAGTGAGAGATGGGTTTTTCTGGACCGTAAGGAAGCTCAAAGTTAGGGAGACGTCCCTAATACTTCTAACTCAGAAGGGAGCTTCTCTCTCAACAGTATTGCCAGGTTCACCACCAGCCTGCATACTGCTAAATTGCAAATGATCAAGAAAGTGCCGTTCATATGTTACCATGCTTGACATCAACAATCTCCACCATGAGAGGTGAAAGCCTTGGGGAATCACATACTAAGGGAGGAAAATCGAGGGTACCCTCCCAACTTAAGATGGATAAAAATAAATTTAAGGAGGGTTTTGGAGGATCCTAATAAATATTGAGATGTTTCAAAACTTATGCCAGGTATTTGACTTCACCTGGAAAATTATGCTGTTAACCACCTAGAGCACAGGCAGTTCTCAGAAACCATCCTAACTGGGATTCAGAAACCGTCCTAACTGGGATTCAGAAACCATCCTAACTGGGATTCAAATAATGAGTACGATGCCTAGAAAACTATGAGGCCTTCAGGAAAATCCTGCTATTTTCATGGGGAGACTCAGGAAGGCAATAAGAAAACACACCACTCTGAATCCTGAATCCATAAAGTGCCACCTACTTTTAAAGTATAAATTTATCATTTAGTCAGCCCCAAATATTTAGAGGAAATTACAAAAATTGGCATGTGGCCCTGATCAATCCTTAGATGATCTTCTCCAGCTTGCACCCAGAGATCAAAAAGAAAGAAAAGGGAGCATAAAGACAAGAAAAAGGACTTATTAAAGATCATTCAAAATGAAAGAAACTTTTAATGCCTTGCAATAGCCCATGCAATTCACCCATTTTAAGAGTTAAAAAGAAAACTGCCTAGTCCAAAACCTTAGAATAATGAAGCAGTAATTTCCCCCACCCTGTAGTTCTTAATCTATACACTTTTATCTTGGATTCCAACTGCTGCTTGGTTTACTAAGTTAGATTTGAAAGATGGCTTTTCCTGCTTATGCTAGACTCTGAATAAATAGCAATTTCTGTTTGTCTTTGAGGAACCAGATACTGTGTCTCAACTAACCTAGACAGTGTTGCCTCAGGATTTAGATGGCCCTCACCTGTTTGGACAAACCTTAGCTAAGGACTTAACAAAATTCAGAGATAAAACATTTGTGATTGCTCTCCAGTAAGTAAATGACATCCTTTATGTGCCTCCACCCAGGAGGAATATCAGAAGGCCATTGCAGAGTTCCTAAACTTCTTAGCTAATAGGAATTAAAAGATCTCAAAAAAATAAAGCTTAATTATGTCATCAACATGTTCAATACTACAGGAAATAGCCACCATAGGATAATATTCTGCCCCAGGAATACCAAAAAGGGGACTTACTTCAAGCTCCTGCCCTCAACTTACCTATGAAGCAAGATTTAACCTGTTTTTCACTGAGGGGAAAATAAATCCCGGATACATAGCTATAGGCAGCTCAATAACCAATGGCATATCTCAGTGAGGAACTTAGCAAAGTATCTTCGTTCTCAAAAGTAATAGAAAATAAGGTCTTGTAATTTTCTTTGACATCCAAGCTTGTCCTGATAGAGATGGCTAAAATGCCCTAGGCACAAGGTTTCTGTTAAAACCTGTTAGATCCTTCCAGATCTCAGTCAAGGCTTACATTGAAATGTAAATAGAGGAAGCCTGAAGGCTCAGTAGGAGACAGGTCTCAAACCCAAGGAAAAAAAGGTAAAAGAGTCTTACCTAAACTCCAGCAAAGTAAATTTTATGGTGCTTTACTAAAGTAATTAATGGCCATATCATTTTTCCAGGACTCCTTTTTTTTTTTTTTTTGAATTCTACTTCTTTTTTGAGTTCATGACTTTTTGATTAGTTCTATTTTTTTTATTTAACTAGGGTTTTTTAATATTTGTTGCATTGCAATGGAGATTCACCTATAAAGTTACAAGGCCTTTGATTTTGTGTTATTTGTATGTCGTGCTGTCTGATGTCATGTTTTGTCTGTATCAAAACTGAGCGCTCATCAATTCACCATAGCCAGATTGTGCAACCAACCTAGATGTCCTTCAATTGATGAATGGATAAAGAAACTGTGGCATATATATACAATGGAATATTACTCTGCCATAAAGAATGATAAAATTATGGCATTTGCAGGCAAATGGATGAAATTGGAGAATATCATGCTAAGTGAGATAAGCCAATCTCAAAAAACCAAAGGAGGAATGATCTCGCTGATAAGCGGATGATGACATATAATGAGGCGTGGGAGGGGTTAGCGTTAGGGTTAGGGTTAGATTTAGGGTTAGGATTAAGGAGGGTGGCAAGAATGGAGGAAGGAAGGACTGTAGAGGGAAAAGAGGGGTGGGGGGGAGGAAAAAATAACAGAATGAATCAAACAACATTACCCTATGTAAATTTATGATTACACAAATGGTATGCCTTGACTCCATGTACAAACAGAGAAACAACATGTATCCCATTTGCTTACAATAAAAACAAACAAACAAAAAACTGAGCACTCCTAAAATTAAAATTTAAAAAATGGATCCAGATACCGTTAATTCATGTGATTTAAAAAGTTTCAATTCAAATTGGGTAAACTAATAAAAGTAAAATGTCTTTGAAATAACTCGCAAGTCTCTAGGTGGTCAAGCTAATAAAATATTGATGTTAATAAAATGTCTAATATCAATTGTTTCTAGGACTTTTCTTCAACAGGAAAGAGACGGCAAATACTGTTCAGGGCACTTGTCTGATATCTTGGTTTTTACAAAATAAGTGAATTAGAGTTGACATGTATGGGATTACTCAAATGTGTTTGTAGAGACGTGATTAATTTACAAAGTTAAAATGCTAATTGTTAAATAACATCAAGTACTCTAAACTCCTTAAATTCCACGGGGTAACATACTTAAACATTATTGGTGTTTTCATAGGTTGGTAAATAAAAGGGTTTAAAACTTGCTTTGTGTCAGCACTAAACTAAAAACAAGGTTACTAAGAGTTATGTCCTAATAAGTGCAATTCTATATACAAAGGGTCCCAAAAGTTTCAACTGTGTTTCAATTAGAATACTATAAATAACAAAATATTTAATCTTATTAAAATAGAGTAATTTATCTAAATTCAGAAATTTCATAAGAGTTATTTCAAAATGTGAACAAAAAGGAGTCAACAGATAGGAAAGAGAAAATAAAAGGTTCTGGGTATGGAATTATATTTAGTGAAGAACAAAATCTTTCTGGGTAAGAAAGTGCTGGTGTGATAAAATACATGAGGGTCAAAGTAAGTGCTAAGAAAGTCTGTGTAAGTAAAGGGCAAATTTCAACAAGTTTGCATGTAACTAAGTTGGTTGTATGTATGTGAGACAGCTAAAGTTATTTAAGATTTTCCTAAGGTGAAATACTAATGTTCTGATATAAACCAAAGTTTAATCTATATGGTAAAATGACAAGAATTTCTTAGAAACACTAATTTACTCTTAACATTGTATCTATTAAGTTTTATTCTTTAGAACAATTAGTCTTAAAAATTGGGGTTTATACAATATGGTTAAACAGCTGTTAGAGTATTGTACTATGTTACAGAGTCTAAATTTTTCTTTAAAAACTAAATTTGGTAAGATAAAAGTGTCAAGGTAATTGTGAAATGGTCACTCTTTGTATATTAAATGTGTTCATATTTTCCAGGTATACAAGTTTTTAAAGCAGGGAATTTATCAAGCTGGTATTCTCCAAATTAAACTTGTCTGTAAAGGTAATTTTAAACTTATAAAGAGTAAATTTTATTGGGAATTTATTTCTATCATTTAATGTTCTATTATAGGACCTCTTATCAATAGGGTATATGTAAAATTTGTTACTTTTTACACTGAGATAAAGATTTTCAAATGTAAATGTATTTCTAAAAGTTAGAGCCTGATTTGTTTAAAGGTTAATATTGTGAAACATGAAAACATTTTGCCACTTTGCCACACAAAAGGAAAGTTAAAAGCTCTCTCAGGCTTTCTTTAATTCATGTTTTAGATATAATGTTAAATTGTGTTAACTAATGTTCATATAGACCCAGGAATCAATATGTGTAAACTTCTTAAAATGATATTTAAGACAGAAGCAAAGATCAACATCAGAATTAGAACACGTAAGATTTGTAAAAGAGCCACATCTTACCTGAGATAAGGCTCTGCCTCCCACCTTACTGCATATTAGAATGGCTCCAAAATAAGTCAAACTTCAGCTTATTTAAAGTTATATTCAAAAGGTTGGTTCTTGTTGTAAAAGTACTGTGATCTCAAGTAGGGGATATAATGTGGTTCTCAGTCAAAATTCAAGATAGCTATTATACAAGCTGAATATATTTTTACTCTTGCTAATTTCATTTTGTAAAACTGTTACCTGTTACTATTTTGCAGAAATAGCTGCTTCAAGAACACACAACCTAGGTAACTTGTGATAATAAGCCATCACCTATAGAACAGATAGTGGTAACTTCCAGTACTAATACGGACTCCAGTTAAATAAAAGGGAAAATAACTGTGAAGTTATAGACATTGAAGTTAAAGTCCAGTACTCTTACTTTATGAATGGTGATACTGGCTTGATGGATGATTGATATCAAATTTAGAGATTGAGATTAAATACAGAGGGCAAGATAGACCAGTAGTTGGATCTTTTGCCCTCAGTCAGCCTGAACCCAGGGAACAAGAGGATTTCTCTAAGGAGTGTTGCAATTCTGGGTCACACAACCTCCTGATCAAGGAGATTGATGAGGCCACTAGAGGATGAAAAGTCAGTGCACCTGCTGCAGAGGAGGGTCATGGAGAAAGGGAGACATTCCTTGATGCTTCCAAAGGAAGCCACCTCATCGAGACCCTGCCTAACAAATGGCACTGGTGGAGCTAAGAAGCTACTCTTAAGTTCTCTACGAGTGATCCCTGTGGGAACTCAGTTGACTCTTTAACAAGACAGGAACAGGTCAATTTGACCAGTTTGATCTTAGTCACCCAGCAAAACAGTTAAAACCAAACATAGCCATTCTTGGGCATTTAAAAGAAATAATAGTTAAATGTAACTTAAGATGTACACTTGTATTAGCCCACTGGAATAAAGATTGGAAGCTACAAATGAAAGAGTCTTTGGCAAATGTGCCTGATAACTATCAAGAGAAACTGCCAGAGTCAGAAATTTTTAGTCAGTTTACACAGGTAGGCTTAATCTATCTTTGCTAGTATGATTACCTAGCCCTAAGTAACAGAAGTATAGAGATCTCTACTAAACACGGGTTATACCTATAAAAGGGATATTTTACAAAAATCAGATGACATTAAGTAGCCTAACTATATTTTTTGGGGACATCAATGACATTAAGAGTTAAATGTTGTGTTTACATTCCTGATAACCTGAACAATGTTAAAGTCCCCAAATAAAGACCTTGTCCTCTCCAGCCTTTGTTAGGCCTTATTATGGGAACAATTTCTCAGTTCTTCCACCTCCTGGTAAGAAATTGACTTCTGTCATTTTCATGATATTCATTGGCATGTTCCAGATGCTGCAACATTTACTTTGTACTAATCTCATTTCAGTATTCATGTCTTTTTGTTCTTCTCTCACAGAAGTACCCACCCCCAGATGACTTTAGAATCTGCTCTTCCCCAACCAGACTTCTACCTTGGACCCCTCGATTGACCCAATTTTTAAAAGAGAACTCCAAACTGCTTGTCCCTCACTGCCCCCTTCCAGCTTCGAAGCAGCCAGAACGATTGACACCCCCTTTTCCTTACAGCAGTTAGGAGTTCCTAAAGCAAAAGGGGGAATGAAGCCAGAATTAAGGACAGGCAGTTAGTGTAGAAATAGGGGATCGGGTCAAATTGAGGAAATGAAGTCATGAAGCCATCTGCCTCTGGAAGTTAGAGACTGCCCCTGGAAGAATGGAATGTCAAGGATCTCCAGAGCTCATTGATTACCAAAATTACCTGCCTTTATCAAGGACTGCAAGTATGGAGCTGCTAATTAATGCCCCTGGGCCCTTACCTGCCTGAATCACCTTGGCCCTCCCCCTGCCCACGGCTTCTCACTTAATGCAAAACCAGGCCTAGTCATGTAGGCAGGAAGGAGAGATAAGAGGGGAGAGAACTGGAGAACAAAAGAGACTTAACCTATAAAAGATGTAGGGTGCGCTCACTTCTGGGGACTTTAGAACATCAGCCATGGCCCCCTTCTTCCTGCCAGAAGAAGTCTGTATTAGTATCTTTAAATAAAACCTGCTTAATATGCTTGCCTTGGCGTGCTTCTCTAGTGTTCAAACTTCAACATTAGAAGGAGCAGAACTTGTCACCATTAAATGGCGGTATCAGTTCTATTCCAAGTTTTCTAAGGAATCTCCACACTGCTTTCCAGAGTGGCTGCACTAATTTGCAACCCCACCAGCAGTGTATGAGTGTACCTTTTTCCCCACATCCTCACCAACACCTATTGTTGCTTGTATTCTTGATAATCGCCATTCTAATTGGGGTGAGATGGAATCTTAGGGTAGTTTTGATTTGAATTTCTCTTATTACTAGAGATGTTGAACATTTTTTCATATATCTGTTGATTGCTTTTAGATCTTCTTCTGTGAAGTGTGTGTTCATATCCTTAGCCCATTTGTTGGGTTATTTGTATTCTTGGTGTAGAGTTTTTTGAGTTCTTTATATATTCTTGAAATCAGTGCCTTATCTGAAGTATGAGTGGCAAAGATATTCTCCCACTCTGTAGGCTCTCTCTTTGCATTACTGATAGTTTCCTTTGCTGAGAAAGCTATTTAGTTTGAATCTATCCCAGTTGTTGATTCTTGCTTTCATTTTTTGTGCTATGGGAGTCCTGTTAAGGAAGTCTGATCCTAAGCCAACATGTTGAAGATTTGGACCTACTTTTTCTTCTATAAGATGCAGGGTCTCTTGTCTGATTCCGAGGTCCTTGATCCATTTTGAGTTAATTTTTGTGCAGGGTGAGAGATAGGGGTTTAATTTCATTCTGCTGCATATGGATTTCCAGTTTTCCCAGCACCATTTGTTGAAGAGGCTATCTTTTCTCCATTGCATGTTTTTGGCACCTTTGTCTAGTACGAGGATCCATTACCTTTTAACAAGCAATTTCCTTGGGATTGAAAGTAAGGGAAGGAGAGGTGTTTTAGTTAGCTTTTTCACTGCTGTGACTGAAAGACCAGATGAGAATGATTTTAAGGAGGAAAATTTTATTTTGGGGCACATGGTTTCAAATGTGTGAGTGCATAGACAAGTCAGCTTCATTCCTCTGCGTTCCAGATGGGGCTCAACATCATAGTGAGAATGTGGCAGAGCAGAGAGAGGGATAGTCAGTTTCAAATCGCCAGACACAAAATATATACCCAAAGGCACAGCCCCAATGACCCACCTCCTCCAGTCACATTCTACCTGACTTCAGGTATCCCTATCAGGGGATGAATTTACTGAATGGATTAATGCTCTCATAACCAAATCATTTCATTTTTAAACTTTCTTTCATTGTCTCACACATGAGCTTTTTTGGAGTACCTCTAATGCAAAATATGGTTTTAATTTGCATTTCTCTAATTACTAGAAATGTTGAACACTTCTTCATATATTTGTTAATCACCTGTATATCTTCTTCTGTGATGTGTCTTCCCAGTTCTTTAGCCCATTTATTTATTGATTGTGTTCTTTATGTTTTTGGTGTGAAGTTTTTTGAGTTCTTTATAGAATATGGAGATTAGTGTTCTATCTGAAGTGCATGTGATAAAGATTTTCTCCCACTCTGTAGGCTCTCTTTTCACATTATTTATTGTTTCCTTTGCTGAGAAAAGGCACCAAAATAGACAGATACACCAATAGTACAGAATAGAAGACACAGAGACAAACCCACATAAATACAGTTACCTCATAGTAGACAGAGGTGCCAAAAACACACAATGGAGAAAAGATATCCTCTTCAACAAATGGTGCTGGAAAAACTGGAAATCCTTATGTAGTAAAATTAAATTAAACCCCTATCTCTCACCCTTCACAAAGCTCAACTCAAAATGGATCAAGGATCTAGGAATTAGACCAGAGACCCTGCAACAAATAGAAGAAAAAGTAGACCTGAATCTTCAACACGTTGGCTTAGGACCAGATTTTCCTTAACAAGACTCCTAACGTATAAGAAATGAAGCAAGGATCAATAATGGGATGGATTCAAACTTAGATTGTTGTTTTATATTTCTTAGTTATTTCTTTGTGTGTCTTTGGGAATTATTGGTTTACATCTGTATAGGCTTTTGGGAATCTGAATAAGCTTAATATTTTTATATTTAAAATTATTTCCATGGGTTGGATCATTATTTCCTTTATATTTTTGGAGTCATTAAAGTTCTTTTGTAATACTATGTTGTCCAGTACTATCTATTATTTGTGTGACATTGTAGCTTTGTTATCAAATGTACTAGCATAAAAATAAAAAAATGGTTATAGAGCATATGGTTTATAGAGTACAAAATGTACATGGCCTGTAATGATAAATTTTGTTTACTTCACTCCTTTCCCATCATATTGGAAATAGTTGAATGTCTCCATAATACCTATTATTTGTAAATATAGTGTGAATTATGTGATCTCCATAAAAGTGTAAAATTTTAATGTGTTTTAACAGCATTCTATATGTAATGTTTGTGTATTTTGATTTATATTTTTTGTGGAACTTATGTAAATGTTCCTAATTATTAATAAATTAACTTCATTGTTTTTAATAAAGTTGCAATCATGGTAAATGACCTCAACAGAGAACTAATCTTATAAATTATGCTGACATAGAATGTAATATTGTGAGGTAGTTGAAATATTGTAGTAAATCAATTTTGATAAACAAAAGTCATTAAGACTTTCTTATGTGGGTAATATAAAATTGTAGAGAAGTAGGTTTTGATGATCTAATTTCTATTACATACTCTTGAGTCTAAAACCTTATGTACTTTATATGTCTACATTCAAATACATTGAAAATTATCTAGAAAGAACTGGTACCTATGTTTTATCATGGACATAGGAGGAGGACCAAGGAATGTTAAAAATTTGGTGGCAATAGGACTTTATTTTTCTCCACAGCAATAGGACTTTTATATATGTCATTTAGTTTATACATAGCTTGATTACACTCATTTTTTATTTGTTTAAATAAGTACAATTTTTCTAAAGAACAAAAGAATGTGTGAAGTGACCATGGGCTGACCATTGGGGATGATTGATCAGTGATGTAAAGCAAGAACCACAGAAGTGAACATCACAGCTATTTTCTGCTAGAAATATGCATAGGGTGGTGGCAACTGATGATACAGATAAATTTTCATTTTGCAGTCAAATATATCAGGTATCAAGAAAGATGCAGGTTTTCATTGAATCAAAACCTTTATCACGGGGCTGGGGAGATAGCTCAGTCAGTAGAGTGCTTGCCGTGCAAGGACAAGGTCCTGGGTTCGATCCCCAGCACCACAAAATAGAATAAAATAAATAAATAAATAAAAATGAAGGTATTGAGTCCATCTACAACTAAAACATTTGGTCTGGGGATGTAACTCAGCTGGCAGAGTGCTTGCCTTATGTGCACAAGGCCCTGGGTTCAAGCTCCAGCACCACAAAAACAAAACAAACCTTTATCAAACTCTTTATCAAGAGCTCTTCTAAAAGTTTGATTCTTGTATAATCTGTTTAAAAAGGAAAGTGGGGTGTGTCCTTCTTTAAATATATATCTGTCCTGTATGATAATTGCATTTGTTATTCCAAATTAATAAGTTGTTCTTTTGCATTGTTTAAAAATATTTCAGTCTTAAGGTGTAATCAATATGATTTCACCTCCTGAATTTGGGTGAATTCTAGGACATGTGCAAGATCAGGTTGTAGACTTTTAAGATTGAAACCTGGAACATGTGAACGCACTTAAGCAGATAACACCCATGATATTGTCCCGTGGTAAAGAACTGTGCTCTTTTCTTGACACCCAGTCCTTACTGTATACTTTGAAATTGCACAGATCCACTGAGATTCCAATAAATTTTGTCTCTCATTGTTGTGTTAGAGGTATGTGAGTATTAGCTGATAAGTTGTGAATTTTATGTAAACATTTCATAAGAAGTTCATGTATAAAATAGTACCAAAATTAGTAAAAAAATTGACCTTCTTCGTACAAATTACTACTTCCTTTGCTCTACTGTGAATATATCAACAAAGTGAGACATGCCTAAAATCTTAAAAAGAATGAAGTTCCAGTATGTTTTATTCAATTTACTGCCAATTTTTTGAGGGTGCCTATATCATGTCATATAACTTCTCATCCCATGTTCTACATCCTAACTATTTGCTTGGTTAAGATGGTGCATTTGCTTTTCTAATATTCTACTTCACTTCTAAAATGCTCAGTATTACATAAATTATCTTAATTAAAATAATTATAAATATTATGGTGAAAAAATACGAGGATATTGAGAAAATTTTAGTGAAGATCTTAATAAGGGCTACATTGTGGCTCAATGGTGTAGCACTTGCCTAGCATGTGTGAGGCATTGGGTCCAATCCTCAGCACTACATAAAAATAAGTAAATAAAATAAAGGTTTTGTGTCCATCTATAACTAAAAAATTAAAGAAAAACTTTAAAAAGATCTTAATACAATTCATGAATTGCTTAGAAATTTCCTTAGGGAGATTTATAGGTACATTTTGTATAGGATGTAATAACTCTTCCAGGGATGTAAAAGAGAGAACTTTATCATCTGTATTACAATAAAAGATAAATGCATTTTTCTAAGTAGTGAATCTGAAAATGCCATATTATTATGGTTCATATATTAAAATATAAAATAATAATATAATTTGTTCAACAAGTAGTTAAAGCAGATTTATGAAATAAATATTTAGAAAGGTTGTGAAATCTGAGTATTTGATTTAATCCATTGAACTTAGTCCCTGGGCATCAGAATCAAAGAATCTGAAAAATCACAAATGGAGGAATGGTGATAGTCATGAATATTATGGAGTTATGTTATGCATAATTAAGTCATTATAAACAATTATTTTAAAGATAGTATGATGCCCCCTATCGCACTTTGGAATTTTAAAACTGTTGAACCAACCCAAACATTGTAAACAAAAATCACAGTCTTCTTGGTTAAAATGGCATCTGGTGAAAGGCATTTCATGAATTGGAAATCTCAGTTATGTAAATATGGCAATACTCCCCAAAATAACCTAAATATTCAATACAATCCCTATGAAATCTAAGTTACCCTCTTTGGAAAAATTTCCAAGCTGTTCCTAAAAGTCATGTGGAAATGCAATGGACCCAGAATACCCCCAAATAATCTTGAACTAAACAAAGTTGAAAGGCTCACATTTCCAAATTTCAAAATTTATTGCAAAGGTACAATAAGTAAAACTGTGTGGTACCAGCACAAGGACAGACATAATAATCAATGAAATAATATTAAAGGTACAGAAATAAACTCTCACATTTGCAGACAATTTTTGCAAAGGGAGCCAAATCTAATTGGGGAACAACAGTATTTTCCACAAATGGTGCTGTGACAACTGGAATTCCACATGTAAAAAATGAAGTTAGAACTTTAATCTCTCACAATACACACAAATTAATTGAAAATATATAAAAATATAAGGGTTAAACTATAAAACTCTTAGAAGGAAACATGAGAGTAAATCTCTGTGAATTTGAATGAGGCACTGTCTTTTTTTTTTTTTTTTGGTTATGGCACCAAAGCACAACTGACAAAAGAAAAAAATTAGATGAACTAGATATGATTAAAATTAAATCCTTACTTCGAAGGGTAGTAATAAGACTATGGAAAATTTCTAGGTCAGGTTTTTAAAAAACATTCAGTTGTATCTTTAATGTGTTAGCAATGACAATTAGATATTAAAATTAAAAACCATTTACAATAGCATCTTAAAACCATAAAAAACTTAGAAAAAATATAAAAGTATGTATAAGATTTTTAGAATGCACATTGTAAAACATTGTTAAGAAATGAAAGAAAACTTAAAGAAATGGAGAGATATACCAAGTTTGTGAATTAGAAGACTCAATATTGTTCAGGTGTGCATATTCCCTGAATTAGTTTCTGGATCCAGTGCCTCCTTAAGGTAGAGTTTGTGCTCACTTCAGGCAGGGGGAGTTTTTCCTTCTGGATGGTTCATCCTTCCATTCTCCTGAACTGAAACACCAGCATTGAGTTTGTGCTTCTTGAAGTTTGTGCTGCAAATTGAACATGATACTTTTTACTTGTTCTTCCATGAAATTTGATATTTTGGAAGCATGCTCGTATAGATGGACTGTTTGCTTTGGTGGCAAAGGTGATCTTTCAAAATTAATATTTTTAAATTAACCAGAGTCTAGGCCAGGTTTTGAAGACAAAATATCTAGGCCTAAACAGCACCAAACCATTACCTGTATCTCTAGGCTTCAGATTGTCTCAGGTCTGCTCCTTTGGCCTCAAATACCAGATGGGCACCCATAGACACAGGTTATAGGCTTATTCAGTACCAAGTCAGTCCCCATGCCCTTACTCTCCAAGATGTACTCTGTGGCTCTAGTCCAGCATACACAGGGGCCAGACCTGTGTGAATAGATTCCAGTGTTGGACTGGCTCTCATGGAATGTAGACTCCAGGAAGTCCTTCTTGTACCTGGGTACCATGCCAGCACTTGAGACCCAAGGACCCCGATCAGCTTGTGACATCCTAGAATCTAAGACAGCACTTTCATATCCAGCCTTCAGGCCAGCACCATGAGACATAGGTTCTAGGTCAGTCACCACAGTCCAGGTTCCAGGTCAGTCCTTAGTAGCTCTTTGAACCAGACCTGCATTGCAATCCTAGGCTCTAGAACAGACCATGTGGACCCAGACTCCCCAATTACTATAGCACCAGACTGATCCCAGGTTCTGGGCCAGTCTTTATTGAACTTGACTGCAGAGAACACAGGGTCCAGACCTCCTTCAGGAGCCCAAAGTCCAGGCCCATCCCAGTATATTTCAGTGCCAGACTTCAGTTGTTTTGTTTCAAAAACAACTTTGCAGACCCAAGCTCCATACCAACCACTGTGAAGCCAACCCACTACCAGGCTACTCTTATAGACTCAGGCTCCAAGCCCATCCAATCAACTCAGGTGTCAGGGTGCCTGGTCTGCCCCTGTAGGCTCAAGTTCAATGCTTGCCTTAGCAGTGTTCAGGCTTTCAAGACTCAGTCTTCATGCTGCCTCCTGTGGATACAAGCCCCAAATCTATACTCATTATATCTCAGGCTCCACCTCATCCTTGAAAAATTCACCCTTGTTGAGGTCCATCCCAGTGGAAGGAGGCTTTCAATGCTCAGTTCATACAGACCCAGGCACTATCAGCAAGCTTATCATTGTACCATGACAGATGGCACTGCCCAGGTCAAGCAAGTCGGTAAGGACTAGAGTAAGTTCTTATTTAAATGTGCAGATATCAATGAAAGGCAACAGAGAATCATGAAAAAACCCAAGGAAATATAACACTATCAAAAGCACAATAATTACTCAGTAGCCAAACCCAAGAAAATGGAGATATACATGCTGACTAATGAAGAATTCAAAGTAGTTGCTTTAAAGAAGTACCATAGATTCTAGGCAAGATGGCAGAGGAACCTAACACTAGCTTGCTCCTCTATGGGATAAAACCAAATAAATAAATTTGTAACTAGGTGAGTAGCGATGGGTGAGCACTGGAAATTGACAGCAGAGAAAACAAAACCTGGTAAAATCCAGAGACTAGGCAGAATAATAAAGCAAGGGAAGCAGAGTACCCCAGCATCTGGCACCCAGTACCTTGGGCAGGACCAGGGGATTCTCCCTCTGAGGGAGTAAAGTAAAAGAGAAAGAGTCACAACATGGCATATAAGGCTGCACTCCAAAAATAACTTAAATAAGAAATCTAGAGTCTGCACAACAATCTTGCTTTAGAGAAGAAATTCACTGCATCTTTCAGCAAACTCTGAGTGCAATAGTCAGAAAATATCTTGAGAAAGGTCTTATTTTCTGAGACTATGTTGTTCTAGGGACCAGAAAACCTGGCACAGTCATATATCAGGATCTCTGTGAACACCCTTGTCATATTCACTGGGCAGACAATGTCTCTGAAATAAAATCACAGAGAGTTTTATGTTATAGGGAGTGCAGGCTGTAATGGGGAGTGGAATGAAAGTCACTGCCTTCTGGAACCAATGGTTGAGCAAATCTTCCCTCTGTGACTTGAAGCAACACCATTCAGGTGTGGTTTCCTGTGAGGGCTGAGTCTGAAGGTGCAAGGATCAAGGGTAGTAGATTATTCAGTTTCCATAACCCATCCTCCAGCACAGATAGGTGGTTCAATTGTTCCCCAACCTCAGAAACATTCAGGGATCTGCTGCAGCTTTGATACCTGACTTAACACTGAGTACACACAATAAAAACCTCCAGAGTGAATATATGCTCATCTGGTACAGTCCACCTCTGTCAAAACTCATTCTAAAAAGGGCTTACTTTGGTCCCAATATTGGCCACACCTCCAGGCATGCAGACTAAAAACCTCAAGAACTAACATATGCCCAGCATGGTCCATGTTCTGCCAAAAGTGGTTAGTGAGAAGGGCTCTTTGGGGTTCCAACATTTGCCATGCCCCCAGGTACACAGACTAAAAGGCTCTAGAGAGAATATACCCCCAATGCATGCAGCAGCCCACTTTGTGGGGGTTTCTGCCACATTCCACTTGGATAAGAAAAGGATTAACTGCTGGAGGATGATGTTGGCTATAAATCAATCAATTACCCATAAACTTATCCAATCAATAAACACATAAGAACCAATACTCTTTTAAATGAGAAGGGACATGATGGATCAGGCCGTACCAGACTGGCCTCTAACCACATGGAGTAACTCAAGTCTCTTTTATTTATAGCCACACAGGTAAAGGGCCCTGGACCAGGAGGGGCTTCTTCTGTGATGAACAGGATGGGGTGGAGTTAGGGGAGCCATAAACTTAGGGAAACTATCATAGAACCAGACAGGGAACCACACCCACAGATTGCCACGTACTCTATGGTGATCTGGGACAGTCCTTCATGACTGCCACTTTCTAGAAGTCAGGCCTCTGTGTCCCATGGCTCAACCTTGTCTGATTCTGCTAGATAAGGATGACTCTCACAATTCCCCTATTTTTGTATTTTTTAAAATGCAAATAATGGGTAGTTATTTTGAGGTTCTGGATCTTGGTTCTGAGAGCTGCTTCGAGGTCTTGGATCTTGGTTCTGAGGGGATGACAATCTATTATTATGATACAAATAGAATTAGTAGCAAACATATCATTTCAATAATATACCATTCAATTTAGGAAGTATTTGATTAACCAGAAATGCAGAGTCTATGAGATCAATTTTGTTTTTTGAATATCCTGGATGTGGCAATGAGATTTTTGTAAGATCCAGGCTATTATTATTGTTAATGCCAAATGTCCATTAGTTGATTCTTAATTATCTTAGTCCCATTGGGAATTATGATATTTAGTTGTAGTAACACAGACATGCTTACAGTCATTATGGCATTTAACCTTTGTTTAAGTTGGAGAGCAAAAGGCTCATTACTGATATTTGTAAAGTAGTTGTTAAAGCATTTAATTTGATCTCAATCATTCTATTAATACTTAACTTTCAGGGGACATAGAATCTTAACAGAAGGAATTACACCCCTAGATATAATGAATGTGGGAACAGATAGAAATCTAAAAGAATACATTAAAATATATAGAACCTAAATTATCATCAATAAGAAATAACTGTTAGAATATGAATGTGAATTATTCATCTTTCTAGTGTAATATCAGTTTGTTGGATTCTAATTTGGTTTTTATTACATGGTTACCAGAAATGCAAAGTAATATTCAAACAATAGGGAATAGTCCAAATTACAAGGAGTTTCAAAAATCAGAATGATTGTATATCTAATCTGATTTTGTATTCTGAAAAGTTTTAAATAGCTCAATTATTTGCCTAGTTTCTTAGATCTTCCATTGTATTAAATTTTAAATTAAACATGGTTGCTTGTAAATTCTTTTCAAGAAGAAGGAAAAGTGAAACATATTTAGTGGCAACATTACCACATTAGACCTTTCTGGCTTTGAATCTTCTAGAGGAAGATATTTTGATATAACCATCTTTTATCAATTTTTGAAGATCAATCCCAAAACATATTCACCACCTTTAGAGGTATTATGTAGTATTGGCAAGACATTTGTATATTTTATCCATTTACAAAGGCGCCAGATTCTATTGCAGAACAACTAAGGCAGTAAGATATTGGTGGATATTTCATAGAAATAACTGTCTTTTTATGAGAAAGTCCCATTCTAATAACTGTTTAAACATAAAATCCTAAGTTACAAGGGTCAGTATAATTGGCTGGTCTAGGTATTCCTTATACTGTCTTTTTCTCAAAGGTTACATCTAGATAGCCAGAGTGACTATTATGGGACCAGCATATAAATAAGTTTCCATTGCAACCAGTAGTTAAATCCAGTCACATAGATGGGTGTAATGTGAGTATCTGTAAAACCTCCCATCATATGAATATCATCAGTAAACATTGGGGTTGATTCTCCAGTTTACATCATTGGGTGTACTAAATGTGGATCTGGGAAATGGGCCCACCAGATTTCTCATATATTTCACTTTCCTGAGAGCTCAATAGAGTCAGTATACAAATATTGTAGTTGGAGATTTAAGATCTTATTGTAAAATCTGGTGCATTCTATTGCTCCATGTGTCACTCAGCAGTGGTGAGACTACTAATATCATAATTTTTAGAAAATATTTTTGAAATTATGTGCATTTACCTAGGGATCTGTTCCCCCCCTTTTTTAAATTATAGAAAAAGGATTGCTATAAATTGGAGCATTATTAACCTTAGATTTTAGACAATGGCCTAGCATTGTACAAGTATTTAACTCTAAGAAGTGACTTAATAAATATTTCTATTTGGCCAGGAAGATTAATAAAAGTTACCTATTGTTAAAGTCAATGTTTTTGAGTTGAAAAGGGCATTAAAATAAAAGAAGGCTTAGATTTTACCAAATATATCATTTGATTTTGTCTCTAGTAGTGGGCTGAGTTACAAAGCTATAAAATGGAGTCAGTGTAGACATTGAAAATTAGTCTTATGACTTGTTTGTTTTATAGGTAATGACCTTACTATTTCAAATTAACCTAAGTTATTATATTAGAATTGGTAGTACCTTTCAGGATAGTGACTTAGTAAATTATTTAAAAAGTCTTAGAATTTTTCTTTTTTTTATAGCTTTATTTTATGTGGTGCTGGGATTGAACCTTGTGCCTCACACGTGCAGGCAAGTGCTCTACTGCTGAGCCACGACCCCAGCCCTAAAAACTCTTAAAATTTATGTCATTAATTGAGGAATTATATCTTAATCTTTATGTATAAAGATATAGTTGTATGAATATCTTTAATAACCTTGTTTTTAAAATAGTAAAAATAATCCAAATGTCCAACATAGTGTTTGGATAAATGAACTGTATGACAAAAATCTGGCATGAAAAGTAATGTTGTAAAAGAATACTAATTATGTGCAATCTAAAACAAAGTTGCAAGTTTTGAAATTAGTAATATTGTTGCATATCTATAAAATATGTATATCTCTGAGCTTATGCATGGATGACAGTTTAGAAGATCATTTAGTAAATGTTAATATTTATGGATGGTAGAACCTCAAAATTTTTTTTATGTGTACTTAATTTTTCTAAGTGGGTCTCTTGATAAAATCTAGGGAAGGTACTTTAATCTTGAAACCATCTTTAGCCTCTTTATCTGAATATTATTTCATAAAACTTCCTTATATGATTCTTTGGATTAACATAAATTAAGTATCATAATCTAATATCATATCTGAAACATGAAACAGAGAAACCAAGAGTGTCTATCCCCTTTTGGGGGAAGGTGTCAAAATACTTCCATATTCCATATTGTTAGCCTTTAAATAAGTTGGTATCTCCTGAATGTCCTCTAAAAATGTAGTTAAGTTTACTTCTTAGTGTAGAGAGTAATATAAAAAGTGTATAACTTATATTTAATTTTTAAAATATTAAATTATATAATTAATTAATTAATTAATTAGTTATTATTATATAAGTTTATGAGACCATTATTGAAAAAAATTGATGATTTAGAGAGCATTACTTAACAAAATGTCCCTTTGAATCTTATATTTTAAAGACTTCTTTATCTGGAAAACAAGGATATAATTAACATGATAAGTCAGTACTAATTATCATGATTAATTAAAATGTAGTCATTAATGTTTTTATATTAATCAATTTTGGCTTTTAAAGAGAAATTTGAAATTTGGAATATAAGGTGGTATTTTAAAATAACAGTTATTGCTTAATCAAATTGTATAAACCATAATTTCCTTGAAATTCAATGGGCATAAGAAATTATTTTATTGGAATGAGAAATTAAGGTTTTAAGTATTTCTTTTTTTCTATCCTTTAGTTAGTGTAATATAATATAAAGCTGCTCCCCCACCCTTTCTGCTGCAGTCATTTCCCTGCCTCCCAACTACTTGTCAGTCTGTGAACATCCTAGCCAACTATTGGATCATCAGTCTGCTTGCAAGTATCCTTCTCCATTATTGGTCCTGTTAACCCGTGGAATTTGACTGCTTAAGGAGAGCTCCCCATCATTTTCTCTCTGTCTTCTCCTCTCCTCACTTTCATGCTGTCTCCTCCATTTCACTCTCCTGTGCACATGTCCTTTCTCTTTTCCTCTCATTTTCTCTCTTACCCTGCAGGGAGACACTCTGTTTGCTTAATAAACCCTCTTATGTGAGTTCCCATGTCTGGCATGGTTTCTGGGTTCTTATATTGGTGCCGTGACTTGGATGGGCTCTTCCACTGTCTCTTAAGCAAGTGGAACCCCATCTGACGCCCTAATGACCCTGGACACAGCCTCACCTTCCATTCTGCCTGGACGCTCTGTTCTGCTCTGCATCCATCACCGGACTTCAGATTGGTGAGTTCCCTAGGCGGATTCCCCTAGCCTGGCTTAAACACTCCTCTGCTGACCTGAGAAGTGACTGTTGAGTGTCCAGGGCCCTTGAGGCCACTGAGGGGTGGGGATACCACCAGCCACGACTTTTACAGTTACAGCTGGCCCCCTTAGTTGGTCTCATCTGCCGGGTGGGTTCCTGATTTTATGGTGGAGATTCTCTCTCAGGGTTGAGGCTCGTCTTTGCGCTTATTCCCTCTCAAAAATCCTGACGTCAGGTTTTCAACCTTCCTCAGCTTTTGCCTGGCCCACATTGATGCTTGTGTGACGACAGCATCGATGTGATGCCTTCTAGTCTCCAGCTGACTACTCTGACCTTGGGATGCCATGGCCATAGACTCTGCTGTATCAGTCTCCATCATGGGATCTGGGTCCTCCATTCTGGCAGATTCACCACTGGGATGTCTATTAGACAACTTTAGAACCCTTCGCCTGAACCCTGGCTTAAAGCCATTAAAACTTAATGATATTTGGCCACAGTACCTTTAGATAATCAATCCAAAGTGGCCATGTAATGGCACACAGCTTCTGTGAGCAAGTGGGCAGATGGAAAGGGATTCCTTATCTTCAAGTCTCTTCTTTCTTGTGCTTCTTTGCTCTTCCTGCAAACTCGAACACCTCCAGCTCCTGCTTCTCCATGTCCTTTACCCCATTCTGTTTCTGCTTCCATTCCCCTGCCCAGTCCACCTAGTCCTCCTGCCATGAGATCCTGCATATGCTGGAGTGGAGGGAGTAACCAGTCTATCAATCAGTGGCATGTGCCAATAAGGAGTATGATATAGCAGCCCCATTCCTTACAAGTAGTGGGAGATAATGTTTCACAATTTTCTGCATCCAAACCTGAATTGATTACTAACCAGGAGAAAGGGTTATAGTGCCCTAGGCATCAAGTTTCTGCTAGAACCTGTTAGCTCCTTCCAGATCTCAGTCAAGGCTTACATTGAAATGTAAATGGAGGAAGCCAGAAGGCGCAGTGGGAGATCAGTCTCAAACCCAAGAAAAAAAAAGTGTCCATTTTCAACTTCTCCTGGGCTGCAACACAGAACACTTTATCTCTCCCTTTTAAGTCTTCCCTCTGCCCTTCTCCTTCTCACTCTCTCATACTATAATTAATGCCCATTATCATTTTTCTTCTAGGACTCTTGTTTTTCTTAACTGCTACATTTTTTGAGCTCACAATTTTGATCCTACATACCTAGGTTAATGATTTTTGATCAATTCTTTATCCAACTCTAGAGTTATTTTTGAACATCTGTTACATTGCAATGGAGATAAACATTACAAGGCCTTTGCTTTTGTGTAATATATAAACATGCATAAAATTAAAATAAAAAAAATGGATCCAAATACTTTTAGTTCACGTGATTCAAAAAGGTTCAATTTAAATTGGGTAAACTAATAGAAGTAAAATGTCTTTAAAATTAACTCACAAGTCTCTAGGTGGTTAAACTAATAAAATGTTGATGTTTATAAAATGTCTAAAATCAATTTTTCTAGGACTTTTCTTCAACAGGAAAGAGATGACAAATACTGTTTGTACAATTGTCTGATACCTTTTTTTTTTACAATAAGATGAGTGAATTAGAGTTGGCATGTATGGGATTACTCAAATGTGTTTTTTAGAGATGTGATTAATTTACAAAGTTAAAATGCTAATTATTAAATAACATTGAGTACTCTCAACTCCTTAAATTCCATGGAGTAACATACTTAAACATTATTGGTGTTTTCATAGGTTGGTAAAATTTACTCTTAATATTATATCTGTTAAGTTCTATTCTTCAGAACAACTAGTCTTAAAAAAAGTATTGCAGTACGTTACAGATATTAAATGTGTTCATATTTTCCAGGTATACAAGCCTTTAAAGCAGAAAATTTATCAAGCTGCTAATCTCCAAATTAAACTCTTCTGTAATGGTAACTTTAAACTTACAAGAAGAGTAAATGTTATTGGGTATTTAATTCTATCATTTAATGATGACCTGTCATCAATAGGGTATAAGTAAAATTTGTTACTTTTTACACTGAGATAAAAATTTAAATGTAAATGTATTTCTAAAAGTTAGTGAGAGCCTCATTTGTTTAAAGGTTAATATCGTGAAACATGAAAGTATTTTGCCACTTTGCCACACAAAAGGAACGTTAAAAGCTCTCTCAGGCTTTCGTTAATTCATGTTTTAGATATAATGTTAAATTGTGTTAACTAATGTTCATATAGACTCAGGAATCAATATATGTAAACTTCTTAAAATGACATTTAAGAAAGGAGTAAAGATCAACATCAGAATTAGAACACTTAAGATTTGTAAAGAGTCATGCCTTACCTGAGATAAGGCTCTGCCTCCCCTCCCACCCTGCTGCATGTTAGAATGGCTCCAAAGTAAGCCAGACTTTAACTCATTTAAGTTGTGTTCAAAAGTTTAATGTTTGTTGTAAAGATTACTGTGATCTCAAACAGGGGATATAATGAATAACTCAGTTAAAATTCAAGATAGCTATTGCACAAACTGAATGTTTTACTGTTGGTGATTCCATTTTGTATATTTCTTGTAAACTCTAATTGTTGCCTGATTAATATTTTGCAGAAGTACTGCTTCAAGAGCAAACACCATAAATTCACTTGAAATAGTAAGCCATCACCTAAAAGACAGATAATGTAGACCCCAATTAGATAAAATGGGGTAAATAACTGTATAGTCATAGACATTGAAATTAAAGCCCAGTACTCTTACTTTATGACTGGTGAGACTGGCTTGCTGGATGGTTAAGATCAAATTTAGAGATTGAAATTAAATACAGAGGCCAAGAAAAACCAGTATCTTGCCCTCAGTCAGCCTGAATTTAGGGAACAAGAGGACTTTTCTAAGGAAATTTGCAACTCTGGGTCACATGACCTCCTGATCAGGGAGATTGACAAGGCCACTAGAGGATGAAAAGCCAATCAGTGCACCTGCTTCAGAGGAGGGTCAAGGAAAAAGGGAGACATCCCTGGTGCTTCCAAGGGAAGTCACCTGATCGAGGAGACCCTGCCTAACTGACAGCACTAGGGAACTAAAAAGCAGGAACAGCTTTTTAGCTTGACCAGATTGATCTTAGACACCTAGCAAAACAGTTAAAACCAAAATATAGCCTTTCTTGGACATTTAAAGGAAATAATAGTTAAATGTAACTTAAGATGTACACTTGTGTTAGCCCACTAGAATAAAGACTAAAAGCTACTAAGGAGAGATTCTTAGGCAAATGTGCCTGATAACTATCAAGAGAAACTGCCAGAGTCAAAAGTTTTTAGTCAGTTTAAGGCCTACAGACACAGGTAGGCTTAATCTATGTTTGTTAGTAACAGAAATATAGAGACATCTCTACTAAATGTCGTGTTTACATTACTGATAACCTAGACAATGTTAAAGTTCTCAAATAAAGGCCTTGTCCTCTTCGGCCTTTGCTAGGCCTTGTTATGGGAACAGCTTCTCAGTTCTTCCACCCCCTGGTGAGGGATTATTGACTTCTGTCATCTTCATGATATGCATTGGCACGTTCCAGATTCTGCAACATTTATCTTGTACTAATCTCATTTCAGTACTCATGTCTTTTTGTTCTTCTCTCATAGAAGCACCCACCCCCAGATGCCTTTGCAACCTGCTCTTCCCCAACCAGACTTCTACCGTGGACCCCTCGACTGACCTGATTTCTAAAAAGGGAACGTCTAAACTGCTTGCCCCATGCTGCCCCCTTCCAACTCGAAGAAGCCAGAGCAGTCATCGCCCCCCTTTCCCTACAGCAGTAAAGGAGTTCCTAAAACTACAGGGGGGAATGAAGCAGAATTAGGGACAGGCAGTTAGTGTAGAAATAGGGGATCAATCAGATCAAGGAAATGAAGTTCATGAAAGCCATCTGCCTCTGGAAGTGTGGAAGTTGAAGACTGTCCCTGGGAGAATGGACTTTTTACATCTCACCTGCAAAACCAGGCCTACTCACATAGGCAGGATGGAGAGATAAGGGGGGGAAGAGCTGGAGAACAAAAGATCTTCTTATAAAAACAGAAATGGGGGAATGTAATATAATATAAAGCTGCTCCCTCAACATTTCTGTTGCAGTCATTTCCCTGCCTCCCAACTACTTGTCAGTCTGTGAACATCCTAGCTAGCTATTGGATCATCAGTCTGCTTGCAAGTATCCTTCTCCGTTATTGGTCCTGTTAACCCGTGGAATTTGACTGCTTAAGGAGAGCTCCCCATCATTTTCTCTCTGTCTTCTCCTCTCCTCACTTTCATGCTTCTCTCGCTCCTCCTCACTTTCATGTTGTCCCCTCCATTTCACTCTCCTGTGTGTGCACCCTTTCTCTTTTCCTCTCATTTTTTTCTCTTACCCTGCAGGGAGACACTCTGTGTGCTTAATAAACTACCTTATATGAGTTCCTGTGTATGACGTGGTTTTCTGAGTTCTTACAGTTAGAAGGCCCAATTAATAGAGGTTTGTGAAAAGATCTTATCTATATTTGTAAGTAGCCTTTATGATAGAAACTTAGTACAATTTAAAGAGTAAAAATCTTTAAATAACCTTAGGTGATTGTGTTAATTATATATATCCAATTTAACTATATATAACCCATTATATATAACCAGTTTAATTATATATAGGCAATTTAAGTATATATAAGCCTTTTGAAAATTATTTTGTACAAATTTTATTTTAGTTTATTTAACATGTTATAGTCTTCTATTTTAGCATGTGACAAAAAATTTTTAGACCTTCTTTATATTAATCAAATTACAAATATGTCTAATGTTTAAATATATTTTAGTTGGGTATGTGATATTGTTATATTTAGTAGACAATGTTCCAATTGATGATCTTTTAGCATTTTATCCTTGTAAACTAATAAGTATCTTCAGTAATAAAACCTTAGAAAATTAATTTCATCTACCTCAAATTAAATTTATTTATTCTTAATTGCAAAAGTCAAGATATCAAACAAATGTACATAATAATATTAATAATTTCTTTCCTGGTTAAGAAAAATTAGAAACAAGGTATATAGATCTTAAATATTATAGAATTTAGCAATTTTATTATTTATTTGACCACCTGACAAAATGTGAATTAGTAATTATAAATAAGCCTTTTTTATATTTTTGTTTACACAATATAAATTAAACCTTATTAATTCATGTGAATTAAAGTTATATGGATCCATTTGTATTTTAATTTTAAAATTTGAACATGCTCGATGGACTGTGAGTAAAATTTGAAATCATATATTCATTGTGTGCACACATTTATAGATCAGTTAAAAAAAGGAAATTTTTATAATTTATTGTAAGTGAAGCTCCACAGCAATGAACAAATATGCATCAAAGTTTTGATTTAAATTGTCTAAGAATTTAAGATCTAAAAAAAAAATTTAAAAATATTTCAGGCTGCCGGCTTCTGTCCCATTGATTGTTACTCACCTTTAAGGTCTTCCCTAAAAGGCAAAAGATTAAACCATTAAAAAGCACAATTAGAACATCTTTTATTAACTTCAGGACTTTTTTTGTTTGTTTGTTTGTTTGTTTGTTCTGAGAGTGGATTCCCAGTGAGTCTGCATTTCAATGTAAGCCTTCACTGAGATCTGGAAGGAGCTGAGGGAAATTACTGGTTTGAGCAGTGTAAAATAAAGCTGATACCCCACCTCCCAACCACTTGTCAATCTGTGCTCTGCCCGCCTCTTACGTTACAGGAATTTCTGGCCTATGCTGCCACCATTTTCCTGCTTCCCATGTTACATCCTAACATGCTAGCTAGCTATTGGTTCACCAGTCAGCTTGCAAGTATTCTCCTCTACCACTGGTTCCTTCCAGGCCGGGAGATTCCAATATCTGGGAGAAGCGCCCACGCCACCTTTCTCTTTTTCCTTTCTTTTCACCCTGGAGCTGATGCGTTAGTTGTCCACATAATAAAGTCTCTTGCGTGAGGCCTCGTGTCCATGGTGCATTTTTCTGGGAGCCATTGTTGAGCCGCAACTGAGACGGAAGTGCGCAGCGGCGGCTAGTATTGCCGTGGGTCCCAAGCTGAGCTGCATTTTTCCTTACAAGCAGAAATTCCAGGGAGTAGAGAAGTAGAAGACTGTAGTTAAGCTTTTAATTTTCCTTTTCTTCTCCTGCTGTAGAATTAAGAAGAGTTAATTTTCAAGTAAGTTTTGGGGAGGGGGTGGCTAGAAATGAGTCCACAAAAACTGCAGTTCCACCATGTTGTCTCCACCATGTTGTCCCTGAATTCTTTACTTTTGGGGCAAGGTGAGTCAGTGGAGCAGAACAGTTCAAATGCAAATTACAGAGGTCTCTTGCTAACTTATCCTCCTTTGACTTTGAATGCTTTCCAGTCTTCTGTACAGAGATTTTGGCCCCACCTCCACTATTTCTTTGCCCATGGGAAACTGTTTAGGGCTAACTACTAAAACCTTTTAGAATATGTTCCTAGAAAACAAAGAGGTCCTGGAGCATGAATGTCTGTGACTCTTAAAGTTCTTAATAGCATTTCTAAGTCCCATGATTAAAACTCCTGAAGTCCATAAATCAACATCTTGGTCCAAATAAAAGCAAGTTTCTATTACAGTCCAAATTCTGTCTACTTTTTCAATTGTGCTCCTAGGCATGTTTTAAAAAATTCTCATAGACTATGCCATGGTGCTTCCAATCCCTGTGTATTTCTCCTCTCATCTTGGTGTCCTGACCCAGAGGGTCTCTGCCTGGGAAGGGAGCAGTCATGTTATCTAGGAGCATGCTCTCCCATCTGCTGTTTCCCATCCTTCCTGCCTGAGAGCAGAAACCATGCTCTTTCTGGAGGGCTGGAGGCTGTGGCAGGAACACACATATTTAAACTAGGAAACTTGCCAAGTAATTTCCTCTTCTTAAGTTAGATATTTCCCCTGAATTCCTGATTAGGATCTTTTCTTCCCAGGATTCTAAACTTTTGCACCTATCTCAGCCAAGTTAAGTCTTAGTCTCATACAGTCAGAGATGCAGGCAGACCTGCAAGTTTAAAATGACCAGGTCTCCATTTACATTTCAGGAACTGTAGGAATTGCATTCTTTCCACTGAATTTTCACTCTGGCTACATATTGAATATAGCTGAATAGATTTATTTTTATTTCTCTATATGTAGAGAGTGATTTTCCCAGGCTTAATGTCACACAATTTCCCTTTCCTTGTTACTAATAAGCTTATTCACCCGTGTGTGCTTCCCACGGGAAAGGGGCCAACACCTACCTTAGTGTTTTCTTCTAAGATTTTCTTAAATAGTCACAATTCAGACACCAAATGTAGGGGTTTCTGCATGTCCTGCATGGATGAGAAAAGGGTTAACTGCTGGAGGATGATGTTGGCTATAAATTAATCAATTACCTATAAATTTATCCAATCAATAAACACACAAGGATCAATAGTCTTTTTAAACGAGAGGGTGCGATGGATCAGGCCACACCCGATCTGGCCTCTAACCACATGGAGTAGCCCAACTCTCTTTTGTTTACACAGGTAAAGGGGCCCAGAATGGGAGGGGCTTCTTCTGTGATGAACAGGATGGGATAGAATTAGGGGAGTCATTAACATAGGGAAACTATCATAGAACCAGACAGGGAACCACTCCCACACAGTGCCACATACATCCATGTGATCTGGGACAATCCTTTGTGGCTACCTATTCCTAGAAGTCAGGCCTCTGTCCCATGGTTCAACCTTGTCTGATTCTGCTAGATAAGGATGGCTTCCCACACCACCTTAATTTGTTGGATGAGAAATGTCTGGCACAGCCTATATTTCACCCTAGATCCTTTGGTAAAAGCTGAGAAGAATTTTAACAGGGTGCAGCTCAACCTATTACCCCCATACCTGGTAGATTCCAGCCTTATAAGGACAGGAGAGAAGATTATATTGGCATAGTCTGTGATTATCCACTTTCACTTGCATATCAGAGCATTTTGGTTTAGAGGATATTTAACTCATTTTTCTCCATTAGATCTTTATTTATTTTTATTGATTTTTTTAGTTTTTAATTTGTTCTTTTTAGATATACATGACAGTAAAGTGCATTTTGACATATTATACATACAGAGAGTATAACTTATTCTAATTAGGATCCCATTTTTGTTGTACATGATGTGGAATTTCACTTGTGTATTCATATATGATCATAGGAAAGTAATGTCCAATTCATTATACTGTCTTTCCTTTTCTAGTTCCCCTTTCCTTTGTCTTCATTCCTCTTTTTCTAATCCAATGAACTTCTATTCTTCCCCTCCCTTATATTGTGTGTTAGCATCTGCATATCAGAGAGAACATTTGGCTTTTGGTTTTGGGGGACTGTCTTATTTCACTTAGCATGATAGTCTCAAATTCCATCCATTTACTGGCAAATGCTATTATTTCACTCTTCTTTATGGTTGAGTAATATTTCAATTGTGTATATATACCACAGTTTGTTTATCCGTTCATTTGTTGAAGGGCACCAAGTTTGGTTCCATAGCTTTGCTATTGTGGAAAGAGCTGCTATAAATATTGATGCAGGACATCACTATAGTATGCTGATTTTAAGTCTTTTGGGTATATGTCAAAGAGTGGAATAACTGGATCAAATGGTGGTTCCATTCCAAGTTTTCTTAGGAATCTCCATACTGCTTTACAGAGTGGTTTCACCAATTTGCACTGCTACCAGCAGTGTATGAGTGTACCTTTTCCCCCACATCCTCACCAACATTTATTACTTGGATTTTTTTATTTTGGTACCAGGGATTGAACTCAGGGTCACTTAACCATTGAGCCACATCCCCAGCCCTATTACTTGTATTCTTGATAATTACCATTCTGAATGGGGTGACATGGAATCTCTAATTGCTAGAGATGCTGAACATTTTTTCATGTATTTGTTGACCAATAGTATTTTTCTTCTGTGAAGGGTCCGCTCGGTTCCTTCACTCATTTATTGATTGGATTATTTGGCTTTTTGGTCATACGCTTTTTGAGTTCTTTTTATATCCTGGAGATCAATGCTCTATCCGAGGTGCAGGTAGCAAAGATTTTTCTCTTATTCTTTAGGATCTCTCTTCATGTTCTCGATTGTTTCCTTTGCAGTGAAGATTTATAGGATACCATCCCATTTATTGATTCTTGATTTTACTTCTTGCACTTTAGGAGTCTTGTTGAGAAAATCAGTTCCTAAGCCAACATGAGGGAGAGTTGGGCCTACATTTTCTTCTAGTACTTTTAAAAAAATCCACTCATCTGTTGATGTACACCTAAGTTTGTCCTATAATTTGGTTATTGTGAATTGTGCTGCTATAAACATGGATCCATTATGCATCACTACAGCCTGCTGACTTTAATTCTTTTGGTATAGCTGGGTCATATGGTGGTTCCATTCTTAATTTCTTGAGGAATCTCCACGCTGATCTCCAAAGTGGTTTTAATAATTCACAATTTAACCAACAGTGGGTAAGTGACTTCTCCCATTATGTAGGCACTCTTTTCACACTTGTAATGGTTTCCTTTGTTGTTCAGATTCTTTTAATCTTTATGCCATCCTACTTATTGTTTTTTGGTTTTATTTCTGAAACTTTAAATTTTTATAAAGAGAGTTGGTGCTTGCACCAATATGTATGTTTTCTTCTAGCAGCTGCAACATTTCTGGTCTATTTCCTAGGTCTTTGATTCTTTGAATCTATTTTGTGAAACATGAGAGATAGGGATGTAGTTTCATTCTTCTATACACAGATATTCAATTTTCTTGGTAGCATTTGTTTAAAAGTCTATCTCTTCTTCATCATATGTTTTTGGCACTTTTGTCAAGGATCAAATGATTATCTGTGTCTTCTAGTGTATTATATTGTTCTTCATTTCTGTTTTCATGCCAGAACCATGCTGTTTTTGTTACTATAATTTGTCATATACTTTGAAGTTGGGAATTGTGATAGCTCCAACATTGCTGTTATGGCCCAGATTTGCTTTGAGTATTCTGGATAGTTTTATTCCATATTAATTAGAAGACTGTTTTTTTCTAGTTTTGGGAAGAATATTGTTGGTATGTTTATGAGGATTGCATTGAATCTATAGATTACTTTTGGTAATATCATCATTAAGGTAAATTAATTCTGTTAATCCAGGAACATGGGGTTATCTTTCCATTGTCTAGTGTCTTCCTCAACTTATTTCTGCAATGTTCTATACTTTTCAATGTAAGGTCTTTAAACTCTTTAATTAAATTTATTCTCAGATATTTAATATTTTTGGGATTATGATGAATGGACTTGTTTTCCTGATTTCTTTTTGTTTAGTGGGTACATTATTGTTGTATAGAAATACTGTTGAATTTTGTATGTTGATTTTTTTTATCCCACTACTTTACTCTATTTGTTTATCAGTTCTAGAAGTCTTCAGGTGAATTTTTTGCTTTTTTCAGCATAGGATCATATCGTCTGCAAGCAATGATAATTTGACTTCTTCTTTTCCCTGTATTTCATTTGTATTCCTTTAATTTCCTTCTCTTGTGTAGTATCTCTGACTGAAATTCCAAGTGCATATTAAACAGGAATGGATATCATTATCTTGTTCCTGATATTAGAGGAAATGTTTTCATTTTCTCCACATTTTCTCATGTTGACTTTAGGTTTGTTACATACCTCCTTTATGATATTGTGGTAAGTTTCTTCCATCCCTAATTTCCTGAGTGTTTTTAATATGAGTGAGTACTGGATTTTTTTGGACTTTTTATGCATTTAATTAGATGATCATGTGATTTTTGTCCTTGATTTTAGTTATGGTATAAATTAGTATTTTGTTTTGCATATATTGGACCATCCTTGCATCCCAGTTATGAAACTGACTTGTTTGCAATGCACACTCTTCTTTATGTGTTTTTGGTTACAAGTTGCTAATATTTAATTAAGGATCTTTGAATCTGTGATTTTTTAGGGATATCTGCCTACAGTTTTCTTTCCTTGGTGTGTCTTTATCTTCTTTTGATATCACAGTGAGATTGGATTCATAGAATGAATTTGGGAGTTTTCTTTCCTTTAGATTTCATGGAATAATTTAAGGACCAGTGAATTTAGTTCTTTAAAGATCTAATAGAATCTGGCTGGGAATTCATCTGCTCCTGGTCCTTACTTTGTTGGAAGGCTTTTTATTAATTCTTCAATTTCAACTCTTGTTATTGGTCTTTTATATTTTCTATAACTTCTTAATTCAATTATGTTAGTCATATGTGTCTAGAAATTAGTCAATTTCTTCTAGATTTTCCATTTTATGGCATATAAATTTTCAAAAAATCCCTCATGATCCTTGGATTTCAGAGTTATCTGTGGTGATATCTCTGTTTTATCTGTAATTTTATTAATTTTGATCCTCTCTCCTTCTTTTAGTTAGATTGGCTAAGGAATTATCAGACTCATTTATATTTTCAAAGAGTCAAAACTTTGTCTCATTAACCCTTTTTATTTTTAATTTTCCATTTTATTAATTTCAAATATTACCTTAATTATTTTCTTCTTTCCATTGGCTTTGGAAATAATATCCCCCATTTTCTAGAACCTTGGTGTGCATCATTATGTTGTTCACTTGGGATAATTCTGAATTTCTTAAAATGTAAAAATCTAACAATTTTCCTAAGTTCACTTATGAAAACAACTAAGCGAATCCCATCATTGTGCTCACCCTCAAGATTGGGGTCTTAATTAGAATAAGATATATTCCATACTTTTATAATTTTATCAAAATGGATTCTACTCTCATGTATAACTAAGAAGAATCAATAAAAATGTAGACACTCACAGCTATAAGTTTTCCTCTGGGAACCACCATAATGATGTTTCAGAGATTCTGGTATGTTATGTCTCTATTCTCATTTGATTCTAAGAATTTAAAGAAATTCCCTTAATTTTCTCTCTGATTCATTCATTATCCAGTAATTCAATCTCTATGTACTTACATAATTCCTATGGCTTTTATTTCTGTTAATTTTTAATTTAAATACATGGTGACATGATAGGATGCAATTTTTTTTGGTGTTTGCTAAGCCTTCCTTTGTTTCCTAAAATATAATCTCTTTTGAAGAAGCTTTCAAGAGTAACTGAGAAAAAAATGAATTTGAATATTTTTGAATAAAATACTCTTCAGGTATCAGTTATCTGTTAAATCCATTTCACTTACAGTATTTTTTAGGTATGAAGATTCTTCACTGATTTTTTTTTGCCTTAATTTGTTGGTGACAGAGGTATGTTGAAATTTCCCAGTACTGTTGTATGAGGGGTCTGATTTTTAATGTTGAGTAGTGCTTGTTTTATGTAAGTAGGTACACCAACACTTGGGACATAAATATTTATTATCATTATATCTTCTTGTATCACTCCATTTACCAGAATGGAGTGACCCTCTTTGTCTCCTCTGATTTTGACTTGAAGTCTGCTTTTTTGGATATAGAGTAATAATTCCTGCTACTTTTGTAATTTGTTTTCATGGAATATCCTTTTCCATCTTTTCACCCATACTTTGTGGTTATTTTTGCCTTTAAGTGAAGTCTCTTGTAAGCAACATTTTGTTGGAACTTGTTTATTTAATCCACTTTGACAGTCTTTGCCTTTTGTTTGAAGACTTGAGATCATTTATATTTATTATGTGGACTAATGTATTACTGATACTTTCAACAGAACTTTAAATTTTATTTCTTTGAGTGTTTTATTTCCAGGATATCTGTTTGGTTTTTTCCAGAATCTCTCTTTTTGTTGAAATGTTCTTCCATGTCCTGTATATTCTCTCTTATTTTATTTCTTAGGTCTTCTAGGATTTCATTTCTTAGATATCTATTGTTCATTTCAACCTTCAACTTTTTACATTCTTTTTTCGTTCTTAATCATGTGATAGTTTGTTGACAGCATGTTCTCCTTTTTTCATAACACATCTTAATTGCACATATTAATGGGATTCAGTGTGCTATTCCCAGACCTCCTGCCACCCTTCCCAGACCCTGGTAATCACTATTCTATTTTCAGGTTGATTTTTCTTAAGTTTTCCCATGTGAGAGAGAACATATCTCCAATGAAAATAAATGCAAAAGTTATGAATAAAATATTAGGGATCTGTATTTAAAAATACATTAAGAAAATTGTACATCATGATCAAGTTGGCTTCATTTCAGGAATGCAAGGTGGGTTCAACACATGCAAATCAATAAGTGGAATTCATCACATAAATAGAGTTGAGGACAAGAATCACATGCTCATTTCAATTGATGGAGAAAAAGTCTTCAACAAAATTTGGCACCCATTTATGTTAAAACACTGGAGGAAACTAGGGATTGATGGAAGTTTCCTCAAACATCATAAATGTTAACATATATATATGTCAAACACAAAACAAACATTATACTAAATTGAGAAAACTCCAAATAATTTCCTCTAGAATTAGAAACAAACAAGGATATCTACTCTTATCATTCCTATGCAATATAGTATTTGAAACTCTAGACAGAAAAATCAAGCAAGAGCAGGAAATTAAAGGGATACAAATAATAAACAAGTCAAACTGTGTCTGTTTGCAGATGACATGATTCCCTACCCAGAACACCCAAAACACTCCATCAAAAAACTTCTAGAGCTGATAAACAAAATTCAGCAAGGTAAGAGAATATGAGATCTATGTTCATAAATCAATAGTTTTCCTGTACACCAATAATGAATCTGTGAGAAAGAAATAAGAAAAATAATTTCCAGGGGCTGGTGCTCTGGCTCAGTGGCAGAGTGCTTGCACAGCATGTGTGAGGCACTATGTTCGATGCTCAGCACCACATAAAAAAAATAGAATAAAGATATGTATCCATCTACAACTACAAAAATTAGAAAAAAATTTTGGATCCAAGATGGTGGACTAGAGGGTGACTGCATCTCCAGTTGAACCCAGGATTCAAGAAGGGGAGGCATTGAGAGACTCAGACTAAAATAGAGCCATGGGGTGAGTCTCTCCCACCGGGTGAAGCTCAGCCTGGGGGGCAGGCCCAGATAGGGGCAGCTTATCAGAGCAGGGCAGGGAAGCTAGAGTCTTCCCCAGGTAGCCTCCGGCGGTGGGCTCCTCCCACATGGCCAGCTTCTCGGAGCAGGCCACCCAGTGAGAGCCTTTCCGCACAGAACCAGCTCCAAGTCCTGCCAGTGGTGAGCTCCGGCCTGCAGGCAGCTTCAGGGACCAGGACAGGGCAACCAGGGAATTCCCCAAGCAGCCTGGCTCCCTCCGGCGGGAGGTGCCTTTCAAGGATAGCTTCTCGGAGCAGACTGCCCAGTGAGAGCATTTCTACACAGAGCCAGCCACAAGTCCCCAAGTCAGTGGAGAGCTCCAACCCACAGGCAGCCTCTGGGACCAGGGCAGGGCAGCCAGAGACTTCTCCAGGCAGCCCTGTCCCCTCCAGGCACAGGCTCTTTCCACAGGGTGATCCAAGATGGCAGACTAGAGGGTGACTGCATCTCCAGTCGCTCCAAAACCCAGGATTCAAAAAGAGGAGGCACTGAGAGACTCGGACTAAAATAGAACCACGGGGTGGTTCTCCCCCACTGGACGAAGTTTGGCCTGGGCAGCAGGCCTGGATACAGGCGGCTTATCAGAGCGGGCAGGGCAGCAAGAGTCTTCCACAGGTAGCCCTGCTCACTGCGGCGGTGGGCTCCTCCCACATGGCCAGCTTCTCGGAGCAGGCCACCCAGTGAGAGCCTTTCTGCACAGAACCAGCTCCAAGTCCTGCCAGTGGTGAGCTCCAGTCTGCAGGCAGCTTCAGGGACCAGGACAGGGCAGCCAGGGACTTCCCCAAACAGATCTGCTCCCTCTGGCAGCAGGCTCCTTTCACAGCCAGCTTATCAGAACAGAAAGTCCAGTGAGAGCCTTTCCATACAGAGCCAGCTCCAAGCCCTGGAACCAGTAGCGGGCTAGGGGCAGCTTTCCTCAGAAGCACTGCATTATCAAGTTCCTCCAAGACCTCAGGCTACTGAAGGCTGGGAGGTGATACACTGGAAATCTAAAGGGACACTATAAGCCAATAGAGGAAATCTGCAATATCTCAGGGTCCCACTGACATCTGACCAATATGAGAAAACAAGGGTAGAAAATGTCCCAAACAAACCTAGATACTGTATCAATAAAAGCCAATGACAGCACAGAAGAAGAAATGTCAGAAAGGGAGTTCAGAATGTACATAATTAAAACAATCAGGGAAGCAAACAAGGAAATGAAAGAACAAATGCAGGCATTAAATGATCGCACGAATCAGCAGTTAAAAGAGCAAATACAGGAAGCAAGAGATCATTTCAATAAAGAGTTAGAGATACTGAAAAAAACAAACAGAAATCCTTGAAATGAAGGGAACAATAAACCAAGTTAAAAACTCCATAGAAAGCATAACCAATAGGATAGAACACTTGGAAGACAGAACCTCAGACATTGAAGAAAAATATTTAACCTTAAAAACAAAGTTGACCAAACAGAGAAGATGCTAAGAAATCATGAACAGAATCTCCAAGAACTATGGGATATCATGAAAAGGCCAAATTTAAGAATTATTGGATGTGAGGAAGGCACAGAGAAACAAACCAAAGGAATGAACAATCTATTCAATGAAATAATATCAGAAAATTTCCCAAATCTGAAGAATGAAATGGAAAACCAAGTACAAGAGGCTTATAGGACTCCAAATATACAAAATTACAACAGACGCACACCAAGGCACATTATTATGAAAATACCTAACATACAAAATAAAGACAGAATTTTAAAGGCCATGAGAGAAAAGAATCAAATTACATTCAGAGGGAAACCAATAAGAATATCAGCAGATTTTTCAATCTGGACCCTAAAAGCTAGAAGGGCCTGGAACAACATTTACCAAGCCCTGAAAGAAAACGGATGCCAACCAAGAATCTTGTACCCAGCAAAGCTTACTTTCAGATTTGACGATGAAATAAGATCCTTCCATGATAAACAAAAGCCAAAGGAATTTACAAAAAGAAAGCTGGAATTTCAGAACATTCTCAGCAAAATATTCCACGAGGAAGAGATGAAAAACTACCATGCAAATCAGCAACGGGAGGAACTAGCCTAAAGGAATAGTCAAATAAAGGAGAAACCAAATCATGTCAAAAAACAAAAATGAGCCAAATGTCTGGGAATACAAATTATATCACAATCATAACCCTGAATGTTAATGGCCTGAACTCATCAATCAAAAGACATAGACTGGCAGATTGGATTAAAAAGAAAAATCCAACAATATGCTGCCTGTAAGAGACTCATCTCGTAGAAAGACATACCCACAGATTAAAGGTGAAAGGATGGGAAAAAACATACCATGCACACGGACACAGCAAAAAAGCTGGAGTATCCATCCTCATTTCAGATAATGTGAACTTCAAGCCAAATCTAGTCAGAAGGGATAAAGAAGGACATTACATACTGCTTAAGGGAAGCATAAATCAGCAAGACATAACAATCATAAATATCTATGCCCCGAACATTGGCTCATCCATGTACATCAAACAAATCCTTCTCAATTCCAGAAATCAAGTAGACCACAACACAATAATATTAGGCGATTTTAACACACCTCTCTCACCCCTGGATAGATCTTCCAAACAGAAATTGAATAAAGAAACCATAGATCTCAATAACACAATCAACAATTTAGACTTAACAGACATTTATAGAATATACCATCCAACAAAGAATGAATACACTTTCTTCTCAGCAGCACATGGATCCTTCTCTAAAATAGACCATATTTTATGCCACAAAGCAACTGTTAGCAAATACAAGGAGATAGAGGTACTACCTTGTACTCTATCACATAATAATGGATTGAAATTAGAAATAAATGACAGAATAAAAACAGAAACTTCTCCAATACCTGGAGATTAAATAATACACTATTATATGATGAATGGATAACAGAAGACATCAGGAGGGAAATAAAAAAATTCTTAGAAGTAAACGAGAACAAAGACACATCATATCAAAATCTCTATGACACTATGAAAGCAGTACTTAGAGGAAGATTTATTTCATGGGGCCCATTCAACAAAAGAAGTAGAAATCAACAAATAAACGACTTAACACTACAGCTCAAAGCCCTAGAAAAAGAAGAGGAGACCAATACCAAAAGTAGTAGAAGACAAGAAATAGATAAAATCAGAGCTGAAATCAATGAAATTGAAACAAAAGAAACAATAGAAAAAATTAAAAAAATAAAGAGTAGGTTCTTTGAAAAAATAAACAAAATTGATAAACCCTTAGCCACACTAACAAAGAGAAAGAGGGAGAAAACTCAAACTACTAAAATCCGAAATGAACAAGGAAATATCATGACAGACACGAGTAAAATACAAAACATAATTAGAAACTATTTTGAAAATCTATACTCCAACAAAACAGAAAACCTTGAAGACATCAACAAGTTTCTAGAGACATATGAATTACCTAAACTGAATGAGGAGGACATACACAACTTAAATAAATCAATTTCAAGCAATGAAATAGAAGAGGTCATCAAAAGCCTACAAACAAAGAAAAGTCTGGGACCAGATGGGTTCTCAGCCGAGTTCTACAAAACCTTTAAAGAAGAGCTCATTCCAATACTCCTCAAAGTATTCCATGAAATAGAAGAGGAGGGAACCCTCCCAAACTCATTCTATGAAGCCAATATCACCCTGATACCTAAACCACACAGAGACACATCGAGGAAAGAAAATTCAGACCAATATCCTTAGTGAACATCGATGCAAAAATTCTCAACAAAATTTTAGCAAATCACATACAAAAATATATTAAAAAGATAGTGCACCACAATAAAGAGGGTTTTATCCCAGGGATGCAAGTTTGGTTCAACATCCGGAAATCAATAAATGTCATTCACCATATCAACAGACTTAAAGTTAAGAATCACATGATTATTTTGATAGATGCAGAAAAAGCATTCGATAAAATACAGCACCCCTTCATGCTCAAAACACTAGAAAAAATTGGGGTAGTGGGAACATTCCTTAACATTGTAAAGGCCATCTATGCTAAGTCCATGGCCCATATCATTTTAAATGGTGAAAAACTGAAAGCATTCCCCCTAAAAACTGGAACAAGGCAGGGATGCCCTCTTTCACCACTTCTATTCAACATCGTCCTTGAGAATCTAGCCAGAGCAATTCGAGAAACCAAAGAAATTAAAGGGATACGAATTGCAAAAGAAGAACTCAAACTATCCCTGTTCGCTGATGACATGATTATATATTTGGGGGAACCTGGAAATTTCACCAGAAAACTTTTAGAACTCATAAGTAAATTAAGTAAAGTAGCAGGTTACAAGATCAATGCTCATAAATCCAATGCATTTTTATATATAAGTGATGAATCTTCAGAAAGAGAAGTTAGGAAAACTACCCCATTCACAATAGCATCGAAAAAAATAAATACTTGGGAATCAATCTCACAAAAGAGGTGAAAGACCTCTACAATGAGAACTACAGAACACTAAAGAAATAAATTAAAGAAAACCTCAGAAGATGGAAAGATCTCCCATGTTCTTGGATAGGCAGAATTAATATTGTGAAAATGGCCATACTACCAAAAGTGCTATACAGATTCAATGCAATTCCAATTAAAATCCCAATGATGTACCTTGCAGAAATAGAGCAAGCAATTATGAAATTCATCTGGAAGAGTAAAAAACCCAGAATAGCTAAAGCAATCCTCACTAGAAAGAGCAAAGCAGAGGTTATCAAAATACCAGTTCTTCAACTCTATTACAAAGCAATAGTAACAAAAACAGCATGGTATTGGTACCAAAATAGACAGGTAGATCAATGGTACATAATAGAGGTCATGGACACCAACCCAAATAAATACAATTTTCTCATACTAGACATAGGGGCCAAAAATATGCAATGGAGAAATGATAGCCTCTTCAACAAATGATGCTGGGAAAACTGGAAAACCATATGCAACAGAATGAAATTGAACCCCTCTCACCTTGCACAAAACTTAACTCAAAATGGGTCAAGGACCTGGGAATCAGACCAGAGACCTTGCGTCTTTTAGAAGAAAAAGTACGTCCAAACTTTCAACTTGTTGGCTTAGGATCAGACTTCCTTAACAGGACTCCCATAACACAAGAAATAAAAGCAAGAATCAACAACTGGGATAGATTTAAACTAAAAAGCTTTCTCTCAGCAAAGGAAACTATCAGTAATGTGAAGGGAGAGCCTACAGAGTGGGAGAATATCTTTGCCACTCATATATCAGATAGAGCGCTAATTTCCAGAATCTATAAGAACTCAAAAAACTCTACACCAAGAATACAAATAATCCAATCAACAAATGGGCTAAGGATATGAACAGATACTTCATAGAAGAAGATGTACAAGCAATCACCAGATATATGAAAAAATGTTCAACATCTCTAGCAATAAGAGAAATGCAAATCAAAAGTACCCTACGATTCCACCTAACCCCAATTAGAATGTCAATCATCAAGAATACAAGCA
Source organism: Sciurus carolinensis (assembly GCF_902686445.1). Lineage (NCBI taxonomy): Eukaryota > Metazoa > Chordata > Mammalia > Rodentia > Sciuridae > Sciurus > Sciurus carolinensis. The sequence continues at coordinate 46,081,338 of NC_062232.1, forward strand.
GCAATAGGTGTTGGAGAGGATGTGGGGAAAAAGGTACACTCATACATTGCTGGTGGGGTTGCAAATTAGTGCAGCCACTCTGGAAAGCAGTATGGAGATTCCTCAGAAAGCTTGGAATGGAACCACCATTTGACCCAGCTATCCCACTCCTTGGCCTATACCCAAAGGAGTTAAAATCAGCATACTACAGAGATACAGCCACATCAATGTTCATTGCTGCTCAATTCACCATAGCCAGATTGTGGAACCAACCTAGATGCCCTTCAGTTGATGAATGGATAAAGAAACTGTGGCATATATATATATATATATATATATATATATATATATATATATATATATATATATATAATGGAATATTACTCCACCATAAAGAATGATAAAATTATGGCATTTGCAGGCAAATGGATGAAAATGGAGAATATCATGCTAAGTGAGATAAGCCAATCTCAAAAAACTAAAGCACGAATGATCTTGCTGATGAGTGGATGGGGGGTGGGAGGGGTTACTGTTAGGGTTAGGGTTACGTTTAGGTTTTGGGATAAGGAGGTTGTAAGAATGGAGGAAGGAATGACTGTATAGAGGGAAAAGAGGGGTGGGAGTGGTGGGGGGAATGGAAAAAATAACAGAATGAATCAAACAACATTACCCTATGTAAATTTATAATTACACAAATGGTATGCCTTGACTCCATGTACAAATAGAGAAACAGCATGTATCCCATTTGTTTACAATAAAAAAAATTTCATTCATAATATATTAAAAAATACTTAGTGCTAAACATGTTCAAATAGGTGAAAGACTACTAAAATTAAAATTACAAAATACTGAAAAAATAATTTAAGGAGACACTAGAATATGGAAAGATCTCCCATATTCTTTGATAGACAGAATTGATAATATTAAAATGGCCATATTATCAAAAGTAATCTACAGATTGAATGCAATAACCATCAAAATACCAGTGACATTTTTCACAGAATTAGAAAAAACATTCTAAAATTCATTTGGAAGAATGTAAGACCAATGGTAGCCATAAAAATCCTGAGCAATATACACAATGCTGGAGGCATCACAATGCCTCATCCCAAATTTTACTATGGAGCTATATTAGTAAAAAGAACATGGTACTGGCATAAAACAAACTTGAAGGCCAATGAAATAGAAAACAAAGAGACAAATCCAAATAGATGTAGTCATCTGATCTTTTCTTAATTTTTAAGAATTGTTCTAATTAGTTGTACAGGACAGTAGAATGCACTTATACATTTTGATAGATTATACATAAATGGAAGGTAATCTCTATTTTCTGATTATCCATATTGTATGATCACATAGGTCATATATGTAATGAGGTAATAATGTCTGTTTCACTGTACCATCCTTCCTACCCCCACATCCCTTCCCCTCTCTTCACTCCTGTCTACTTAACATAAAGTAATATCCCCACCCTTATTGTGAATTAGCATCTGCATATCAGAGAAAACATTTGACCTTTAGTTTTTTGGGTTTGGTTTAGTTTGCTTAACATGATATTCTCTAATTCCATCCATTTACCAACAAATGCCATAATTTCATTCTTCTTTAAAGCTGAGTAATATTCCATTATTCATATATACATGTATATATATATATCATATTTTCTAAGAATTTAAATTAAGAATTAATAAATGGGATGGACTCAAACTAAAAAGCTTCTTCTCAGCATAATGTCAGGAGACAGCCTGCAGATTGGGAGAAAATCTTTACCACAAGTACCTGATCTTTGACAAAAGTGCCAAAAACATATAATGGAGAAAAGATAGAATTTCCAACAAATGGTGTTAGAAAAATTGGATATCTACATATTGAAGAAGGAAACTACATCCCTATCTCTCACTCCACACAAAACAAGTTCAAACTGAATCAAAGGCCTAGGAATCACACCAGAAACACTTCTACATATTGGCACGGGAAACTAACTTTCTTAATAAGACTTCTAAAGCTTAAGAAATAAAACCAGGAATCAATAAGTAGGATGACCAAAAGTTAAAATACTTCTGTGCAGCAAAGGAAACAATTGTGCAAAAAGAGAGTCTACAGAATGGGAGAAAATCTTGGTGAGCTATGCTTCTGACAGAGGATTCATATCCAGAATATATACAACACTAAGGAAAATTAATATCAAAAAAACAAATAAACAATCCAATCAAGAAATGGAGAAAAGATCTAAACAGATATTTCTAAAAAGAAGAAATGTACAAATGACCAACAAATGTATTAAAAAATGTTCAACAACTCCCCAATCAGAGAAATTCAAATCAAAACCACACTCAAATTTTATCTCACTCAAGGCAGAATGGCAATCATCAAGAATGCTAATAGGAATAAATGCTGGTGAGAGTGTGGAAAAGTACACTTATACATTGTTAATGGGACTTAAAACTGGTAAAAACTCTTTGGAGAGTAGTGTGGTGATTGTTCAAAGACTAGAAATGGAACCACTATATAACCCACATATCTCACCCCTCAATATTTATCCAAAGGGACTGAGATCAGCATGCTATAAGTGATAAATGCATGCCAATATTTACAACAATGCAATTCACCTTAAACAAGTTATAGAACCAACTGACATGGTCATCACAAAATGAATGGATAAAGAAAATGTGGTATATATAAACAATGAAGTTCTATTCAGACATAAAGAATGAAACTATGTCATTTTCTACTAAAGGGATGGAACTAGAGACATCATGTTATGTAAAATAACCAGACCCAGAAAGTGAAAGGTCTAATGTTTTCTTTCATATGTAGAATCTATAATGAATAAAAGTAAAGGAATAATGAAGGGGTCTCATGAAAATATGAGACCAATAGAGAAGAGGAAGAGGATAGAGAGAAAGAAAGAGGAAGGGATGGAATGGGGAAATACTGGGGAATGAAATCTACCAAATTATGCTTTGTTTATATATGAATACATCACACTGAATTCTGATTGTATATATAATTATAATGCACTAATTTAAACAATGATAATAATAAGAATAAAAGCAATGATAATAGAAGGGAGCTCATTGGAGTACAGCAAGTGGATCAGGGAAGGGAGGGGGAAAGAAAAGAGAAGGTAGTGAGGAATGAGATTGATCAAATTATGTTATGTACAAGTATGAATATGACAATGAATCCCACTATTGTGTTTAATTACAATGGATTAATGAAATAATAAAACTAAGAGGTAAACACTTGTTATTTTTTAGGTATGAGAGGTCTAATGAAAAGTCATACGTGAGACAATGCAAGAATATTTAGAGGTGAAATATTGGAATATGAGAGTTTTAACTCAATCAATGCACTAATTTTCTGGTAGGGATTAACTGAGTGGTAACTTCAGGCAGGTAGACTTGGCTGGAGGTGGTGGTCATTGAGGGGGATATGCCTTTGGGGTATATATTTTCTACCTGGTGCTTAAACTCTCTCTCTGCTTCCTGATTGCCATGTCTTGAGATGCTTTCCTTTCCCACACCCTTCTGCCATGATGTTCTGCCTTTTCTCAGACACAGAGCAATGGAACCAGTCATCTATTGACTGAGACCTCTGGAACTGTGAGAAAAAATAAACTTTTCCTCTTCAGGTGTTTCTGTTACGGTGGCAAAAAATCTGGCTAAAACAACATCAATGAAAGAAATCAAAGAAGACACAAAATATGCAATGGTTTCCCATATTGATATACTGAAAAAAATAGTATTTTAGAAATGTCCACAGTACTCAGAACCATTTACAGATGCAATAGAATTCTCATTAAATAACAGTGACATTCTTCATAAATCTAGGAAAACAATCCTATCATTCATATGTAATCACAAAATATCACTAATAGCCAAAGAAATCTTATGGAAAAACACCAAAGTTGGAAGCATCACAATATCTGATTCAAGGCATTCCACTCAGCTCTAATAACTCAAACCTCATAGTACTGGTATTAAAAGACACAGACACATGGACCAGTGGAACTGAATTGTGACTCATAATATAATCAAAGCATCTACAGTAAGCTACGTTTCAACAAATGTCAAGAATATACATTGAAGAAAGTACAACCTATTCAATAAATGATTCTGTGAAAACTGAATGTCCTTAGGCAGAAAATTAAAACTTGACACCATCTTTCATTCCATAAAAATTCAACTCGAAATGTATCAGACTTCAATGTAAGACCTGACAATATAAATACATTAGAGCAACACTTAGGTGAAACACATCAAGACATTGGTATAAGCAATGGTTTTCTGAATAGGACCCCAGACACATAGGTAACAAAAGTCAAAATAGAAAATGCTATTATGTATGAATTTTAAAATGTGAAAAAAACTAGCAACACCATCTTTCAACTTCCTCATTCAACTAGCAATGATAGCTAAGATTTATGGTGTGAATTGGGGTTATGAAAATAACAATTCTGATCTATCTCACAGGTGAACAATATGGGAACTCAGAAGTCACAAAACATATACTATATTTAATAGTAATTAGTATTTATAGAGCATTTAACATGTGCTCAGTATTGTTTTAAGAGCTTACATTATTTAATATATGTTTTCAAACATTGGCTTGATTATCAGTCTGGTTCATTTGTTTTGGTTTAACTATACAAGTTTTGCCTCTTGTTTCAAACACCCGGAACACAGAGGCAGAATGAACATCTTAAACTATATTACCATGAAAAATATCACAGAGGTGTCTGGAATTATATTTCATGTAAAAGGTGATGGCAAGATAAAAACATAGGGAAGATTTTTGTTATGTTAGAAATAGGGAATTTAACAAACAACTAGTTAAAAATAGATTTATTATGGAAATAAAAATCAGTGTGTCAATGTTAAAAAATACTATTACATCAAACTTAAAAGCTATTGTACAACAAAGAAAACAATCGAGGAAGTGAGGAGACAACATGCAGAATGAAAATATTCACAAATAATTCATTTAGCAAAAGATTAGTATATAGAACACATAAGGAGCTTAAAACAAAAACAAAACAAAACAAACAAAAGACACCAAAAAAACCAAAATTTCCAATAACACAAAAATAACCCAATTTAAAAATGGGTTAATGATCTGAATAGACATTTTTCAAAAGAAGAAACACAAATATATGACAAATTCTCATTATCATTAGCCACATGGGAAATGCAAAGCAACTTAAAAATAGGATATTTCACCACATTTACTTTATTTTACTTTTCATTATCATAATTATCACCACAAAATAATTGTCCAATTAAAGGATTTCACTGTGGTATTACCATACTTCCATTTGTCATGCTTTGATCATGTCTAACCTTTATTCTACTCTCTCTTGCTCACCTCTCTCAACTCTGGTTCATCAGTCCTCTTCACCTTCTTTAATAGTCTCTTCCACTTTAGTTCATCTTTTTTTCCTTTTCAGTTTCCACATATGAGGGAAAACATGGTGATACTTGTCTTTCCATGTCTGGCTTATTTTGCTTAAAAATAAGCTTTTTAGTTCCATCCATTTTCCTGAAAATGACATAATATCATTTTTATTTATGGATGAATAGTGCTCTATTGTATATACATACCATATTTTCTTTATGCATTCATCTGTTGATGTGCACTGAGTTTGATTCCATATCTTGGCTATTGTATATAGTGTCATGATAAATGTGGATGTACAGATATTATTTTTGTACGCTGACTTTATTTCCTTCAGATAAATATTCAGTTGTGTGGTAATAGTTGTATCATAGGGTAGTTACATTTTTAATATTTTGAGAAAACTATACTGTTTTTGAAAGTGGTTGTGCTAATTTCCATTAAACTAATAGTATGTAAGTGTTTCTGTGATACCCGAAGAACTGCCCTTGCTTTGGCAACTCAAGGTCTTCTGTTCTTCCATGAAAAATTTTAGAACTTTTCCAGTTCTGTGTAGGCTATCATTAGCATTTTTGTGGGAATTGCATTGAATCTGTAAATTTCTTTTGATAGCATGATCATCTTAACAATATAATTTTTCCCAATTCATGAACAAGGGAAGATTTCTGTCTTCTAGTGTTTTCTTCACTTTCTTTCTTCATTATTTTGTAATTTGCATTATAGAGATCTTTCACCATTTTGGTTATGTTTGCCACCAAGTATTGTATGTGTGTGTGTGTGTGTGTGTGTGTGTGTGTGTTTGTGTTTGTGTGTTTGTGGGATTGAATGGTATCTCTAATTTCTTTCTCATGAAACTCATTATTGGTGTATGTGATGGGAATTGGTCCACATTGATTTTGTACTCTGCTTCTTTGTTTATAAATTCTAAGATGTTTTCATTGATACCTTAATTTATTTTTCTTCTGTGGTGCTAGGGATTAAACTCAGGGCCTTGTGCTTACAAGGCAAGCACTCTACCAACTGAGCTACATCGCCAACCAAAATGTTTTCTATGTATAAAATATGTATGAGGAGCAGGGCCGCCCAGTGAGAGACTTCCACTCGGAGCTAGGCTCCCCTGGCCCGGACGGGAGGCCCAGAATGCAGGCAGCTTCTTGGAGCAGGGTTGTCCAGCGAGAGACTTCCACACAGAGTTAGGCTCCCTGGGGCAAGGCTCCCTATCCCAGGAAGTAGTTCAGGACTGAAGGGAACTTGTCAGAGGAGAGCTCCCCAGTGAGACTTCCCCACTGGATGGGTCATTCCCCACCCCCCGGGGTGAGGCTTTCCCACCAGGGCAGTAGAACGAGAGACCCAGGCCCAGACCAGCTGTGCCCCAGCCTGCAGTCTAGTCCCCCGTTGGCTAACCATTGGTCAAAAAGTGGAGGCAATTCTGCTCACTAATAAGGAATATACCCCACCTGAAGGCCAACACTCCTAGAGGGGCAGCTTCCTTGTGGATCACTGCATTATCAAGTTCCTTCAAGACTTCAGACTACTGAAGGCTAAGAGGTGAATTATTAGAAAAATACAAGGACACTATAGGTCAATAGGGGAAATCTGCAATAAAACAGAATTTCACAACTAGAGGGGAAGACACCTGAGCAATATGAGAAAACAAGGGAAGAAAAAGTCCCAAACAAACCTAGATGCTACATCAATAAAATCCAATGACAGTATGACAGAAGAAATGTCTGAAACGGAGTTCAGAAAGTACATAATTAAAATGATCAGAGAAACAAATGATGAAATGAAAGAGCAAATGCAAGCTTTGAGTGATCACACCACTCAACAGTTAAAAGAGCAAATGCAGGAAGCAAAAGATCATTTCAATAATGAGTTAAAGATACCAAAGAAAAAACAAACAGAAAGCCTTGAAATGAAGGAAACAATAAACGAAGTTAAAAACTCCATAGAAAGCATAACCAATAGGATAGAACACCTGGAAGACAGAACCTCAGACATTGAAGAAAAAATATTTAACCTTGAAAACAAAGTTGACCAAACAGAGAAGATGGTAAGAAATCATGAACAGAATCTGCAAGAATTATGGAATATCATGAAAAGGCCAAATTTAACAATTATTGGGATTGAGGAAGGCACAGAGAAACAAACCAAAGGAATGGACAATCTATTCAATGAAATAATTTCAGAAAATTTCCCAAATCTGAAGAATGAAATGGAAAATCAAGTACAAGAGGCTTATAGGGCTCTAAATATACAAAAATACAACAGACCCACACCAGGCACATTATAATGAAAATACCTAACATATAAAATAAAGACAGAATTATAAAGGCTGCAAGAGAAAAGAATCAAATTTTATTCAGGGGGAAATCAATACAGATATCAGCAGATTTTTGAACCCAGACCCTAAAAGCTAGAAGGGTCTGGAACAACATTTACCAAGCGCTGAAAGAAAATGGATGCCAACCAAAAATCTTATACCCAGCAAAACTTACCTTCAGATTTGACGACAAAATAAAATGCTTCCATGATAAACAAAAGATAAAAGAATTTACAAAAAGAAAGCTGACACTACAGAACATTCTCAGCAAAATATTCCATGAGGAAGAGATGAAAAACAAGAATGTAAATCAGCAACGGGAGGAACTAGCCTAAAGGAATAGCCAAATAAAGTAGAAACCAAGTTGTGTTAAAAAACAAAAATGAGCCAAATGACCAGGAATACAAATCATATCTCAATAATAACCCTGAATGTTAATGGACTGAATTCATCAATCAAAAGACATAGACTGGCAGATTGAATTAAAAAGAAAAATCCAACAATATGCTGCCTGCAAGAGACTCATCTCATAGAAAGAGATACCCACAGACTAAAGGTGAAAGAATGGGAAAAAATATACCATGCACATAGACTCAGCAAAAAAGCCAGAGTATCCATCCTCATTTCAGATAATGTGAACTTCAAGTCAAAGTTAGTCACAAGGGATAAAGAAGAACATTTCATACTGCTTAAGGGAAGCATAAATCAGCAACACATAACAATCATAAATATCTGTGCCCCAAACAGTGGCTCATCCATGAACTTCCAGGATGAGAATCCTTGTCAATTCCAGAATCCTTGTCAATTCCAGGAATCAAATAGACCACAACTAGGTGACTTTAGCATACCTCTCTCACCACTGGATAGATCTTCCAAACAAAAATTGAATAAAGAAATCATAGATCTCAATAACAGAATCAATAATTTACACTTAATGGACATATATAGAATATACCATTCAACAAAGAGTGAATACACTTTCTTCTCAGCAGCACATGGATCCTTCTCTAAAGTAGACCATATATTATGCCACAAAGCTACTGTTAGCAAATGCAAGAAGATAGAGATACTACCTTGTATGCTATCAGATCATAATGGATTGAAATTAGAAATAAATGACAGAATAAAAAACTGAAACTATCCTACACCTGGAGATCAAATAATACACTATTGAATGATGAATGACTAACAGAAGACATCAGGGGGGAAATAAAAAAATTTTTAGAGGTAAAGAAGAACAAAGATACATCATATCAAAATCTCTGGGACACTATGAAAGCAGTACTTAGAGGAAAATTTATTTCATGGAGCGCATTCAATAAAAGAAGAAAAAATCAACAAAAAAATAAACAAGCTAACACTACAGCTCAAAGCCCTAGAAAAAGAAGAAAAGATCAACACCAAAAGTAGTAGAAGACAGGAAATAGTTAAATTTAGAGCTGAAACCGATGAAATTGAAACAAAAGAAACAATCAAAAAATAGACAAAATAAAAGTTGGTTTTTTGAAAAAATAAACAAAATTGATAAACCCTTAGCCACACTAACAAATAGAAGGAGAGAGAAAACTCAAATTACTGAAATTCAGTGTTGGCGAGGATGTGGGGAGAAAGGTACACTCTTACATTGCTGGTGGGGCTGCAAATTAGTGCAGCCACTCTGGAAAGCAGTGTGGAGATTCCTTAGAAAACTTGGAATGGAAACACCATTTGACCCAGCTATCCCACTCCTTGGCCTATACCCAAAGGACTTAAAATCAGCATATTACAGAGATACAGCCACATCAATGTTCATAGCTGCTCAGTTCACAATATCCAGATTGTGGAACCAACCTAGATGTCCTTCAATTGATGAATGGATAAAGAAACTGTGGTATATATATACAATGGAATATTACTCAGCCATAAAGAATGATAAAATTATGGCATTTGCAGGCAAATGGATGAAACTGGAGAATATCATGCTAAGTGAGATAAGCCAATCTCAAAAAACCAAAGGAAGAATGATATCGCTAATAAGTGGATGATGACACATAATGGGGGGTGGGAAGGGTTAGTGTTGGGGTTGGAGTTGGGTTTAGGGAGGGGGGCAGGAATGGAGGAAGGAAGGACTGTATAGATGGAGGGGAAGGGTGGGAGGGGAGGGGGGGGAAGGGAAAAATGGCAGAATGAATCAAACAACATTACCCTATGTAAATTTATGATTACACAAATGGTATGCCTTTACGCCATGTACAGACAGAGAAACAACATGTATCCCATTTGTTTACAATAAAAAAAAACCTTAAAAAAATTACTGAAATTCAGAATAAAGAAGGAAATATCATGATAGACACTATTGAAATACAAAACATAATTAGAAGCTATTATGAAAATCTATACTCCAACATAATAGAAAATCTTGAAGACATCAACAGGTTTCTAGAGACATATGAATTACCTAACTGAACCAGGAGGACATACAAAATTTAAATAGATCAATTTCAATTAATGAAATAGAAGTCATTAAAAGACTACCAACAAAGAAATGTCCAGACCAGATGGGTTCTCAGTTGAGTTCTACTAAACCTTTAAATAAGAGCTCATTCCAATACTCCTCAAAGTATTCCATGAAATAGAAGAGGAGGGAACCCTTTGAAACTCATTCTATGAAGCCAATATCACCCTGATACCTAAACCACACAGAGACACATCGAGGAAAGAACATTTCAGACCAACATCCTTAATGACCATCGATGCAAAAATTCTCAACAAAATCTTAGCAAATTGCATACAAAAATATATTAAAAAGACAGTGCACCACGATCAAGTGGGTTTTATCCCAGAGATGCAAGGTTGGTTCAACATACAGAAATCAATAAATGTCATTCACCATATCAACAGACTTAAAGTCAAGAATCACATGATTATTTCAATAGATGCAGAAAAAGCATTTGATAAAATACAGCACCTCTTCATGCTCCAAAACACTAGAAAAAATAGGAATAGTAGGAATATTCCTTAACATTGTAAAGGCTATCTATGCTATGCCCATGGCCAATATCATTCTAAATGGTGAAAAACTGAAAGCATTCCCCCTAAAAATTGGAACAGGACAGGGATGCCCTCTTTCACCACTTCTATTCAACATCATCCTTGAAACTCTAGCCAGAGCAATTAGGCAGAACAAAGAAATTAAAGGGATACGAATAGGAAAAGAAGAACTCAAACTATCCCTATTTGCTGATGACATAATTATATATTTAGAGGAACTGAGAAATTCCACCAGAAAACATTTAGAACTCATAAGTGAATTCAGTAAAGTAGTAGGATATAAGATCAATGCTCATAAATCTAATGCATTTTTATGCATAAGTGATGAATCCTCAGAAAGAGAAGTTAGAAAAACTACCCCATCCACAATAGCATCGAAAAAAATAAAATACTTGGGAATCAATCTCACAAAAGAGTTGAAAGACCTCTACGATGATAACTACAGAACACTAAAGAAAGATATTAAAGCAATCATAAATGTTTACACACCCCCAAATGGAGCATCAGTTACATCAAACAAAGTCTCCTCAATTTCAGAAATCATAGACCACACACAATAATTCTGGGTGACATTAACACACTTTTCTCACCAATGGATAGATCTTCCAAAGAAAAACTGAACAAAGAAACCATAGACCTCAATAACACAATTGATAATTTAGACCTAACAGATATATATAGAATATTCCATACATCAACACATGAATACATATTTTTCTCAGCAGCACATGGTTCTTTCTGTAAAATAGACAATATGCTATGCCAAAAAGCCACTCTTAGCAATCACACAAAAAATAGAGATACTACGTTGTATTCTATCAGATCATGATGCAATGAAATTAGAAATCAATGGTAAAAAAAAATAGAAATTATGCCAGCACCTGGAGACTAAATAATACACTATTGGTTGATGAATGGGTAGAAGACAACAGGGAGGAGATAAAAAATTCTTAGAAGTAAATGAGTATGATGATACAACATATCAAAATCTCTCGGTATTATGAAAGTAGTACTAAGAGGAAAATTCATTGCATGGAACTCATTCAATAAAAGAATAAAAATTCAACCAATAAATGACCTAACATTGCATCTCAAAGTCCTAGAAAAATAAGAACAGATCAACACCAAAAGTACTAGAACAAATAAAATATTTAAAATCAGAGCTGAAATCAATGAAATTGAAACAAAAAAATTACAAAAATTGGCAAAACAAAAAGTTGGTTCTTCAAAAATATTAACAAAATCAGTAAACCCTTAGCCACACTAACAAAGAGAAGGAGAGAGAGAACTCAAATTACTAAAATTCATGATGCAAAAGGAAACATCATGACAGACCCCATCGAAATAGAAAACATAATTAGAAGCTATTTTGAAAATCTTTACTTCAAAAAAATAGAAAATCTCTAAGACATCGACAAATTTCTAGAGACACATGATCCACCCAAACTGAATGAGGAGGACATACACAATTTAAACAGATCAATTTCAAGCAATGAAATAGAAGATGCCATCAAAAGACTACCAACCAAGCAAAGCTCAGATCAGAGGGATCCTCCGCCAAGATCTACAAGACCTTCAAAGAAGAACTAACACCAATACTCCTCAAAGTATTCCATAAAATAGAGGAGAGAACCCTTCCAAACTCATTCTGTAAGCTAGTACCACTCTAATACCAAAAACAGACAAAGACCCATTAAGGAAATAAAACTTCAGACCAATATCCTTGATGAACATAGATGCAAAAAATCTTAACAAAATTCTGGCAAATTGCATACAAAAACATATTAAAAAGATAGTGCACCATGATCAAGTGGGATTCATCCCAGGGATGCAAGGTTGGTTCAATATCTGGAAATTAATAAATGTAATTCATTACATCAATAGACTTAAAGTTAAGAATCATATGATTATTTCAATAGATGCAGAAAAAGCATTTAACAAAGTACCGCACTCCTTCATGTTCAAAACACCATAAAAATGAGGGATAGTAGGAGTATATCTCAACATTATAAAGGCTATCTATGCTGAGCCCAAGGCCAACATCATTCTAAATGGAGAAAAACTGACAGCATTTCCCCTAAAAACTGGAACAAGATAGGGATGCCCTCTTTCACCATTTCTATTCAAAATAGTCCTTGAAACTCTAGGTGGAGCAACCAGACAGCTGATAGAAGTTAAAGGGTAACAAATAAGAAAAGAAGAACTCAAACTATCACTATTTTCCAATGACATGATTCTATATTTAGAGAATCCAAAAAATTCCACCATAAAACTTCTAGAACGAATAAATAAATTCAGCAAAGTAGCAGGATATAAAATCAACACTCATAAATCTAATGCATTTGTATTCATAAATGATGAATCCTTTGAAGGAGGAATTAGAAAATTACCCCATTCAAAGTAGCCTCAAGAAAAATAAAATACTTGGGAATTAATCTAACAAAAGAGGTAAAAGACCTCTGCCATGAAAACTACAGAACACTAAAGAAAGAAATTTAAAAAACCTTAGAAGATGGAAAACTCTCTTATGTTCTTGATAAGCAGCATTTATATTGTCAAAATGATCACACTACTGTGATGGGCTGACAGATTTGGCTCCGTGGAAATTTCCGGGGTCCACCCCTAGCAGTGGTCGGATGTCCTAGGTGGATGGAAGGTGTCGGCACGGTGGAGAAATAACACACAGAGACACCAAGTGTTCTGAGGCTGAATCTGTCTTTATTTTTTCTGCCATCCTTTTTAAAGATATTTTCTTTAGTAATGATTATATCATTTTATGGTTGGTTTAAAATAAGAAAAACATTCAAAAGTACAATCTATGTTTCTTCTCAAAGTACACATTCTCTGTATGAGAGCCCAGAACAAAACAACCTTGTCTCCCAGCTAAACCAAAACAACCTTGTCTCCCAGCTAAACTGAGGGTACCATGGTCTGCCAGCCTTCAACCTTCAGAACAAACACATCACTAGATTTTCTGAGAAACCACCCCCCCCTTGAACTCCAGCGTTTAATAGTGAAATGTTTTTACTATTATTAAAGGGCAAAGAAATCAACTTATAGTTAATATTCAGTCTATTCTACTTCATATAATGGTGAACTACAATCTTATTCTGATTCTCAAAGAATAAGACTAAAGAAAAAAAAACAAATTAAATTTATGAGTAACCTAAATATTTTTATTATGTAAAGTATCTCTAGAATCAACTATTAAAACTAGGAAAGCAAAAAGGCTAAACATCACATCCAAGCTCAGAGGAATACCTCTTTATCCATCTATTATTATACTAAAACAATCACAGGCTCCTTTTAACTTGAGTGCAGCTACAATTATTTGTTTTCATATATTTTATATATGTATTACTGCTAAATTTTCATTGTGCACTATTTTGTGTCCCAATACAGTAAAACCTTCCCAATAAGTTTCTAGTAATATATTGATTATTGATATTAAAAAACAACTACACATGGAGACATGCCATGCCTATGGCCCCAAAGAGGGAGGACGATCAACAGAACCGTGTCAAGTGTTGAGTCCTCTATTCCAACAGAACTGTGTCAAGTGTCGAATCCTCTACTCCAAATGAACCGTGTCAAATGTTGGAGTGGCAGGAAATAGATGCGGCAGGAAATGTTACAGACCAGGCTATATGACTAAATGTAATGACTAAACAGACTCCATTTTGCTCTAAGACTCCATGTTATGTAGGAAATGAGCTTCTCCAATGGGAACACCTCACCTCTGTACCCATCATCAGTTACTTAGCATGACATGTTTAGCAATACAAAATGACAATTTTTATGTGATAAAAATTGTTCTCTTTTGATTCCTATTTCTGCTAAACAAAGTACTATGTGAATAGTGATGCCAATGATTGTGTGAATGTTAGTAACCATTCTTTAGTTTGTACCTAGGTAGGGTTATTTTTGACCCACTTCCCCCTCTGCTAATGATTTCATGATGTTAGTTTGTAATATTGAATCATAACAACAAACACGTATGATTGATGTGATTTATGGTATAAGAAACCCTGCAACCCTATGGTCAGGGTTGTTCTTCCAAAAGCCATTTTTGGGGCATTGCATGGGATAGTCAGCTGGTCAGCTTACTAAAGATTCTCCAATTTGGACTTCTCAGTGATGATCAATCTGTTCTTAAGTTGCACCCCACAACACTACCAAAGGCACTATACAGATTCAATGCAATTCCAATTAAAATACCAATGATGTACCTCATGGAAATAGAGAAAGCAATCATGAAATTCACTTGGAAAAATAAGATACCCAGAATAGCCAAAGCAATCTTTACCAGGAAGAGCAGAGTAGGTGGTATCATAATACCAGACCTTCAACTATACTACAGAGCAACAGTAACAAAAATGGCATGGTATTGAAACCAAAATAGAAGGTAAACCAATGGTATAGAATAGAGGACACAGATACAAACCCAAATATATAGTTTTCTCATACTAGACAAAGATGCCAAAAACATACAATGGAAAAAAGATAGCCTCTTCAACAAATGGTGCTGGGAAAACTGGAAATCCATATGCAGCAGAATGAAACTAAACCCCTATCTCTCACCCTGCACAAAACTGAACTCGAAATAGATCAAACACTTAGGAATTAGATCAGAGACCCTGCACCAAACAGTAGAAAAAGTAGACCCAATTCTTCATCATGCTGGCTTAGGACCAGACTTCCTTAAACAACTCCCAAAGCACAAGAAATAAAAGCAAGAATCAATAAATTGGATGGATTAAAACTAAAAATCTTTTCCTCAGCATAGGAAACAATAATGTGAAAGAGAGCTTGTGGAGTGGGAGAAAATTTTTACCACGTGTACTTCAGATGGAGCACTAATCTCCAAAATTTAAAAAGAACCCAAAAAGCTTTACACCAAAAATACAAAGAACCCAATCAATAAATGGGCTAAGCAACTGGGCAGACACTTCACAGAAGAAGATATACAGGTGATCAACAAATATATGAAAAAATGTTCAACATCTCTAGTAACTACAAAAATGCAAATCAAGCTACCCTAAGATTTCATCTCAATCCAATTAGAGTGGCTATTATCAAGAATATATGCAACAATAGGTATTGGTGAAGATGTGGGGGAAAAGCTCCACTAATACATTGCTGGTAGGATTGCAAATTGATGCAGCCACTCTGGAAAGCAGAATGCAGATTCCTTAGAAACTTGGAAAGGAATCACCATTTGACCAAGTTATCCCACTCCTCAGTTTATACCCAAAGGACTTAAAATGAGCATACTATAGTAATGCAGCTACATCAATGTATATAGCAGCTCAATTCACAATAGCTAAGCCATGCAAGCAACCTAGATGCCCTTCAATAGATGAATGGATAAAGAAACTGTGGTATATATACAATGAAATATTACTAAGCCATATAGGAGAGAAAATTATGGCATTTGCAGGTAAATGAATGGAGTTGGAAAATATTATGCTAAGTGAGATAAGCCAATCCCCAAAACCCAAAGGCAAAATATTTTCTCTGATAAGTGGATGCTGATATATAATGGGGTGGGCAGGTAAGGGAAGAATGGAGGAATGTTGGATTGTGTAGAGAGAAATGACAGGAGGGGAGGGGGCAGGGTGTAGGAAAGATGGTGGAATGAGACATATATGTTTAAACAAATGGTGTGACTCTACATTGTGTACAACCAGAGAAGTGAAAAATAGGGCTCCATTTGTGTACAATGAATCAAAATACATTCTGCTGCCATGCATAACTAAGTAGAACAAACAATAATAAAAAAATATAAAAAATTGCAATGAAATTCTTCCCAGAACTAAAAAAAAAAAAAAAAAGTTCTAGTGTCCTAAAATTCATATGAAATAGTAAAATACCCAGATGAACCAAAACAATTTTGAACAATAAGAGTAATGCTGGAGGCATCACAATTCCTAACTTCAAATTATACTACAGAAATATAGTGACAAAACAGCATGGTAATGTCATAAAGATCACACATGTAGACCAATGCAATAGCATAGAATACATAGAGACAAACCAATACAAATATAGGTATCTGATCCTTGATAAAGGTGACAACAACAGCTATTGGGGAAAACACAGCTTTTTAAACAAATGGTACTCAGAAAACCAGATATTCATATGTAGATTAATAAAACTGGATCCCTATCCCTCACCCTTCAGATAAGTCAATTAAATGTCAATTAAAGACCTAGAAATTGACCAGAAATTTGCAACTTCTAGAAAAAAGTGGAACCAAAACCTCCTCACATAGGGGTAGGCAATGACTACCTCTATAAGAAAAATAAAACCAACAATTAATAAATGGGATGACATCAAATTCAAAAGTTTCTGCACAACAAAGGAACAACTAAAAGCATGAAGAGAGAGCCTATAAATGAGAAATAGTCTTTGCCAAGAACTCTTCTGACAGAGGATTAATTTCCAGAATATATAAATTATTCAAAAATTAACAATAATAATCAATAACTCAGTCAGTAAATGGGGCCAAGTACTAAACAGATATTTCTCAAAGGAGAGATAAAAATGGCTAATAAATATTTAAAAAGTTCAACATCTTTAGCAATCAGTGATGTAAAGTGCATTCAGATCTCATCTTACTTCAGTTAGAATGGCAATCATGAAGAATACAAATAATAATCTGAAGAGGAAAATTGACAAAGTAGATGAAGGCTGCAATTACAAGCTGCCGTGTTCTTTAGAATTGAAGTAATTAGGAATACTGTTTCTTTTAAAATTTTTAGTTGTAGATGGCACAATACATTTATTTATTTATTTAAAAATATTTTTAGGCCAGGTGAGACTTCCCCGCTGGGGATGTAGGACAAGAGAGCCAGGCCCCCACCAGCTGGGTCCCAGCCAGCAGTCTAGAGCCCCTGTGGTTGACCATCTGTCAACACGTGGAGATGCCTCTGCCCACTAGCAGGGAATATACCCCAACTGGAGGCCACCATCCTTTTTGGGTCATTGCATTATCAAGTTCCTCCAAGACTTCAGGCTACTGAAGACTAGGAGGTGAGTTATTGAAAACCTGCAGGTACACTATAAGTCTATAGGGGGGAAAGTGCAACACCTCAGATATGTACTCCTAGAGGGGAAGATACTGAGCAATATGAGAAAACATGGGGAGAAAATGTCCCAAACAAACCTAGATGCTACATCAATAAAATCCAATGACAGTATGGCAGAAGAAATGTCTGAAAGGGAGTTCAGAAAGTACATAATGAAAATGATCAGAGAAGTAAGTGATCAGATAAAAGAGCAAATGCAGGCATTGAATGATCACACTAATCAACAGTTAAAAGAGCAAATGCAGGAAGCAAAGGATAATTTCAATAAAGAGATAGAGAATCTGAAAAAAAAAAACCCAGAAATTCTTGAAATGAAGGAAACAATAAACCAAATTAAAAACTCCAAAGAAAGCATTACCAATAGGATAGAACACCTGGAAGACAGAACCTGAGACATTGCAGACAAAATATTCAACCTTGAAAACAAAGTTGACCAAATAGAGAAGATGGTAAGAAATCATGAACAGAATCTACAAGAATTATGGGATATCAAGAAATGACCAAATTTAAGAATTATTGGGATTGAGGAAGCACAGAGAAACAAAGCAAAGGAATGAGCAATCGATTCAATGAAATAATACTGGAAAATTTCCCAAATCTGAAGAATGAAATGGAAAATCAAGTACAAGAGGCTTATAGGACACGAAATGTACAAAATTACAACAGACCTACAGCAAGGCACATTATAATGAAAATACCTAACATATAAAATAAAGATAGAATTTTAAAGACTGTGAAGGAAAAAATGAAATTACATTCAGGGGGTAACCAATACGAATATCAGCAGATTTTCGAACCCAGACACTAAAAGCTAGAAGGGCCTGGAACAACATTTTTCTAGCTCTGAAAGAAAATGGATGCCAACCAAAAATCTTATATCCAGCAAAACTTACCTTCAGATTTGACGACAAAATAAAATCCTTCCATGATAAACAAAAGCTAAAAGAATTTACAAATCGAAAGTCAGCACTACAGAACATTCTTAGCAAAATATTCCATGAGGAAGAGATGAAAAACAAAAATGTAAGTCAGGAAAGGGAGGAACTACCTAAAGGAATAGCAAAATAAAGGAGAAAGCAAGTCAAGTTAAAAACCAAAATTAAGCCAAAATGACCAGAAATACAAATCATATCTCAATAAAAACCCTGAATGTTAATGGCCCGAACTAATTAATCAAAAGACACAGACTGGCAGATTGGATTAAAAAGAAAGACCGAACAATATGCTGCCTTCAAGAGACTTAATTCATAGAAAAAGCTACCAACATACTAAAGGTGAAATGATGTTAAAAAACATACCATGCACATGGACTCAGTAAAAAATCAGGGGTATTCATCCTCATATCAGATAATGTGGACTTCAAGCCAAAGCGAGTCAGAAGGGATAAAGAAAGACATTTCATACTGCTTAAGGGAAGCATAAATCAGCAAGACATAAGAATCATAAATATTTATGCCCCAAACGATGACTCTCATCCATGTATGTCATAAAAATCCTTCTCAATTCCAGGAACCAAATAGACCACAAAACAATACTAGGTGACTTTAACACACTGCTGTCACAACTGGAAGATCTTTCAAACAAAAATTGAACAAAGAAACCGTAGATCTCAATAACACAATTGATAATTTAGACTTAACAGACATATATAGAATATTCCATCCATCAATGAGCAAATACACTTTCTTCTCAGAAGCACACGAATCCTTCTCTAAAATACACCATATTTATGCCACAAAGCTACTCTTAGCAAATATAAAAAGATAGAGATTCTACCTTGTATTTATTTGATCATAATGAAATTCAATTAGAAATCAAGGACAAAATAAAAAACAGAAACTACTCCTACACCTGGAGATTAAATAATATGCTATTGAATGATGTATGGATAACAGAAGACATAAGGGAGGATAAAAAAATTCTTAGAGGTAAACGAGAACAAAGATACAACAATCTAAATCTCTGGGACACTATGAAAGCAGTACTAAGAGGAAAATTCATTTCATGGAGCACATTCAATAAAAGAAGAAAAAGTCAACAAATAAATGACCTAACGCTACAGCTCAAAGCCCAAGAAAAAGAAGAACAGATAAACACCAAAATTAGTAGAAGACAGGAAATAGTTAAAATCAGAACTGAAATCAATGAAATTGAAACAAAAAAAAGAATAAAAAAAACTGACAAATAAAAAGTTGGTTCTTAGAAAAAATAAACAAAATTGATAAACCCTTAGTCACACTAACAAAGAGAAGGAGAGAGAAAACCCAAATTACTACAATTCAGGTTGAAAAAGAAAATATCATGACAGACACTATTGAAATACAAAACACAATTAGATGCTGTTTTGAAAATCTATACTCCAACAAAATAGAAAAATCTCAAAGACATCAACAGGTTTCTAGAGACATATGATCCACCCAAACTGAATCAGGAGGACATACCAATTTATATAGATCAATTTCAAGTAGGGAAATTGAAGGAGTCATCAAAATCCTACCAACAAAGAAAAAGTTTGGGACCAGATAGTTTCTCAGCCATGTTCTACAAGACCTTCAAAGAAGAGCTCATTCCAATACTCCTCAAAGTATTCCATGAAATAGAAGTGGAGGAAACCCTTCCAAACTCATTCTATGAAGCTAATATCACCATGATACCAAAACCAGACAGAGGCACATTGAAGAAAGAAAATTTCAGACCAATAACAGTAATGAACATAGATGCAAAAATTCTTCACAAAATTTTAGTAAATTTCACACAAAATCATGTTAAATAAATAGTGCACCACGATCAAGTGGGTTTTATCCCAGGGATGCAATGTTGCTTCAACATACAGAAATCAATAAATGTAATTCGCCAAATCAACAGACTTAAAGTCAAGAATCACATGATTATTTCAATAGATGCAGAAAAAAGCATTTGATAAAATATAGCACCCCTTCATGCTCAAAACACTAGAAAAAATAGGGATAGTAGGAACATTCCTCAACATTGTAATGGCTACCTGTGCTAAGGCCACAGCCAATATCATTCTAAATGTAGAAAAACCGAAAGCATTCCAAAAACTGGAACAAGGCAGGGATGCCCTCTTTCACCACTTCTATTCAACATCATCTTTGAAACTCTAGCCAGAGCAATTAGACAGACTAAAAAAATTAAAGGGATATGAATAAAAAAAGAAGAAATCAAACTATTCCTATTTGCTGATGACATGATTCTCTATTTAGAGGAGCCAAAAAGTTCCACCAGAAAATTTCTAGAACTCGTAAATGAATTCAGTATAGTAGCAGAATATAAAATTAATGTTCATAAATCTAATGCTTTTTATTCATCAGTGATGAATCCTCAGAAAAAGAATTTAGGAAAACTACCCCATTCACAAAAGCCTCAAAAAAAAAATACTTGGGAATCAATGTAACAAAAGAGGTGAAATACCTCTACAATGAGAACTACAGAACACTAAAGAAGGAAATTAAAGGAAACCTTAGAAGATGGAAAGATCTCTCATGACCTTGGATAGGCAGAATTAATATTGTGAAAATGACCATACTACCAAAATGCTATACAAATTCAATGCAATTCTAATTAAAATCTCAAAGACGTACCTCATAGAAATAGAGCAAGCAATCCTGGAAATCATTTGGAAGAATAAGAGACGCAGAATAGCTAAAGCAATCTTTAGCAGGAAGAGTGAAGCAGTTGGTATCACAATACCAGACCTTTGACTATACTACAGAGCAATAGTAACAAAAATGGCATGATATTGGCACCAAAATAGGCAGATCAATGGTACAGAATAGAAGACACAGAGAAGAACCCACATAAATACAGTCACCTCATAGTAGACAAAGGAGCCAAAAACATACAATGGAGAAAAGAGAGCCTCTTAAAGAAATGGTGCTGGGAAAACTGGAAATCCATATACAGCAGAATGAAATTAAAGCCATATCTCTCAACCTGCACAAAACTCAATTCAAAATGGATCAAGGGCCTTGGAATTAGACAAGAGACCCTGCACATAATAGAAGAAAAAGTAGGCCCAAATCTTCATCACATTGTCTTAGGATCAGACTTCCTGAATATAACTCTCAAAGCGCAAGAAATAAAAGCAGGAATCAATAATTGGAATAGATTCAAACTAAAAAGCTTTTTCTCAGCAAAGGAAACTATCAGCAATGTGAAGACTGAGCCTCCGGAGTGGGAGAAAATCTTTGCCACACATACTTCAGATAGAGCACTAATCTCCAGGATCTGTAAAGAACTCAAAAGACTACACCAAGAATACAAATAATCTGGAGCAGTGTGGAGCTCCTTAGAGGTGCGCATTAAGAAAAGTAACCATGGAGAACAGTGAAAACTTGGTGGATTCAAAATCCATTAAAAATTTTGAGACAAAGATCATACATGGAAGCAAATCAATGGACTCTGGGATATCCTTGGACAATAGTTACAAAATGGATTATCCTGAAAGGGGTTTATGTTTAATAATTAATAATAAGAACTTTCATAAAAGCACTGGAATGGCCTCTCCATCTGGTACAGATGTAGATGCAGCAAACCTCAGAGAAACATTCCTGAACTTGAAATATGAAGTCAGGCATAAAAATGACCTTACACTTGAAGAAACTGTGGAGTTAATGCATAATGTTTCTAAAGCAGATCAAAGCAAAAGGAGCAGCTTTATTTGTATAATTTTAAGCCATGGTGATGAAAGAATAATTTTTGGAACAAATGGACCTGTTGACCTGAAAAAAATAACAAGATTATTGTAGATGTCTAACTGGAAAACCCAAACTTTTCATTATTCAGGCCTGCCAGGGTACAGAACTAGACTGTGGCATTGAGACAGACAGTGGTATTGATGATGACATAGCATGCCAGAAAATACCAGTAGAGGCTGACTTCTTATATGCATGCTCCACAGCACCAGGTTACTATTCCTGGCAAAATTCCAAGGCTGGATCCTGGTTCATCCAGTCACTCTGTGCAATGCTGAAACTATATTCTCATAAGCTTGAATTTATGCATATCCTTACTCGGGTAAACTGGAAGGCAGCAACAGAATTTGAGTCCTTTCCCCTTGACTCCACTTTTCATGCAAAAAAACAGATTCCATGTATTGTGTCCATGCTCACAAAAGAACTGTATTTTTATCACTAAAGAAATAGTTGAATTTTTTTCATTTGTATGCCAAGTGAGAAAACAATATGAGTAATACTTTTATTTCCTCTCTCACTTAAAGTTTATCTAAAGATGGTACTTTGAAACATACCACTACTGCATTAGAACCACAATGAAGCTACCTCAAACTCAAAGTCAGGCAGTTGGACTTGAATTTAATGAGGAGTAATAAATATGGATTATGGTGCAATCATTATGAGAGGAAATTATAAGTTTATATCTTTCATAATTATCAATATTTAGTGATGCCATGCAATGATTTTTTAATTTATGAAGAAGTGAAACATTTTGGTAATGATGAATTTTAATATTTCCCCAACACACTGAAGACTGTGCATTCTAGTTTTTGTCAAACTATAGAAATGATGATGTGGAATCATGGATATTAGAACTTGGGGACATGGGCATGTTCAAAGGCCATTATTTTAGAATTGATAAATGGAAGTCAACCAAGTGCATTTTTATCACCTGTCATAGCTCATGGTTTTGTGCTATTTGTTCTGAGCATGTGTGTTGTTAAAAAAAAAAAAAAACAACCCACATTTACTGTGGAGACAGGAACTGAATATTTTCGAGAAAGTATGAGCAATCTGAGTTGATTTTTTTAAGCCTAACTTACAACATTATTTGAGGGACTGAATCATAACTACAAGGTGTTAAGATCTACCAGCATATGTTTCTTCTCATTTGTTTTTATGGAAATCAGCTGAGATGTACAGATCAACAAAATGTGTAAAGAACAATATGAAAAAAATGCAATTTTTGATTGTTAGGCTATATGAAGAAATGCTATAGGAGCACACTAAAATATGATTTGCATAGTAAATAGTGAAAATATAAGGAAAGAACAATAAATGATCAGCTGGGAACTCTGTAATTTGAGAGAAGATGGTTTGAACCTGAGATGTGGCACAGCCTGCCTGTTCAGTATAGGCAGAACCATAGACTCAGCTTCAGAAGAAGACCACCAGCTGGATTTTTACATGTACAGGTGTGCATGTGGCAGATGCTCCTTAGGCATGAATAGTGATGTAAAGTAGCATATAATGGTATCTTAAGGTGTGTTTCTGTGTGACAATTTTGTAAAAGTTTGTTATTGCATTTTTATTTCAAAACATAAATTCAAACTTAAAATAAAAAAAAGAATACAAATAATCTAATGAACAAATGGGTTAAGGAAATGAGCAACAATTCACAGAAGTAGATCTACAAGCAATCAAAGGTATATGAAAAAATGTTCAACATCTCTAGTAATAAGAGAAATGCAAATCAAAACTACCCTAATATTCCATGTCACCCCAATTAGAATGGCGATAATCAAGAATATGAGCAATAATTGGTGTTGGCGAGGATGTGGGGAAAAAGGTACACTCATTCATTGCTGTTGGGAATGCAAATTGGTGCAGCCACTCTGGAAAGCAGTGTGGAGATTCCTTAAAAAACTTGGAATGGAACCACCATTTGACCCAGCTATCCCACTCATAGGCCTATACCCAAAGGACTTAAAATCAGCATACTACAGTGATGCAGCTACATCAATGTACATAGCTGCTCAATTCACAATAGCTACATTGTGGAACCAACCTAGATGCCTTTCAATTGATGAATAGATAAAGAAACTGTGGTGTATATACATAATGGAATATTACTCAGTCATAAAGAAGAACAAAATTATGGCATTTGCAGGCAAATGGATGAAATTGGAGACTATCATGCTAAGTGAGATAAGCTAATCCCCAAAAACCAAAGGCTGAATGATGTCTCTGATAAGCGGTTGATGATACATAATGGGGAGTGGGAGGGAGGCAAGAATGGATGAAGGATGAGTTGTATAGAGGAAAAAGGGGGGGAAGGGTGGGAGGAAGGAAAAATAACAGAATGAGAGAAACATCATTACCCTGTGTACATGTATGATTACACAAATGGTATGACTCTATATATAACCAGAGAAACAAGTTGTATCCCATTTGTTTATAATGAATCAAAATAAATAAATTATTTAAAAAATTCTAAAGCACACTCCAATAATATTAGTAATAAATATATTACTTCAAAAGTTTAAAAATATTTTTATGTTCTCACATCATCAGGACATATATTAAAATTGGAACAATACAGAGATTAGTATAACTCCTGTGCAAGGATGACACACAAATTTGTGAAGCATTCCATATTTTTATGAATACACAACAGTCAAGCTCACCATTATGTATATCCAAAAAATACTATTTTTTATAAAGTAATTATAAACAACAGAAATATCAGTAGTGGAAAGAGAATAGGAGGAAGAAAGTGGATGCACTGGGTACTGAATCAGAGCAAATTATGTTCCATGCTTTTATGACCATGTCAAAATGAATCCTAATGTTATATATAACTAAAAATAACCAATAAAATATTTTTAAATTTAGAAAATATTTTTAATGTGATTAGGATAAGCTGTAAATGCTTATATTAACAATGTTTATAAACATTGTAAGATAGATGTGAGAATTTTGTTAATAAAATACTTTTGTTTTCTTCTGTCAAAATAAAACATTTGTCATCAACAAGGTTCAATGGTGGGATTCTGCCTTTGGGTCCCCTTCTTCCACCCAGGAAAAGTCTGCTTTTACTTTTCTTCTTCTTCTTCTTCTTTTTTTTTTTTTAGAGTAGTAAGTAAGAAGCTTTATTAAAGAAAAGTAAAAGCAGACGTCTCCCGGGTGGAAGAAGGGGACCCAAAGGCGGAATCCATTGGATTGAGCAAATCTTGTCCTTTTTACAGGTTTTATTCTCCCATTCTTTCCCCCTTATCTCTTTCCTTCCTGCCTATGTGATTATGCCTGGTTTTGCATAAAGTGAGAAGCGATGGGCAGGGAGAGGGCCAAGGTGATTCAGGCAGGTAAGGGCCCAGGGAGCATTAATTAGCATCTCCTTGCCTGTAGTCCCTGACAAGGGCAGGTAAATTTGGTTATCAATGGGCTCTGCAGGTCCTTGACATTCCATTCTCCGAGGGCAGTCTCAAACTTCCAGAAGCAGATGGCTTTCATGGCCCCCATTTCCTCCATCTGACTGATCCCCTATTTCTACACTAACTGCCCCTCTCTAACTCTGGCTTCATTCCCCCTGTAGTTTTAGGAACTCCTTACTGCTGGAAGGAAAGTGGGTGACAACTGCTCTGGTTGCTTTGAGTTGGAAGGGGGCAGCGTGGGGCAAGCAGTTTGAAGTTCCCTTTTAGAAATCAGGTTAATTGAGGCGTCCATGGTAAAAGTCTTGTTGAGAAGTAATAGGCTGGAGGGCCATTTGAGAGATGGGCAGTTTCCTTCTGGTGGCCAGGATTCTCCATCAGAGAGTTTATATTGAGGCCAGGCCTGGCAGCAGAAGAAAATGAAGTACTTTTTCTTGAGTGTCTGAGGGTCAAATTTGTCCCAGTTTTTCAGTATGCAGCTAGTGGTGAACCTGGCAATACTGTTGAGAGTGAAGCTCCCATCTCAGCGTAGATCTCCCTGGGGCCTCCAAATCTGATACCGCTGTTTACCGGTGATGAGTCCTGCTTCCTCAGGTGTTGAAGTATAATACCAGAGAAGCATGCCAAGGCAAGCGTAGAGTAGAAAGTGAGAAGCTTTATTAAAGAAAAGTAAAAGCAGACTTCTCCAGGGTGGAAGAAGGGGACCCAAAGGTGGAATCCCTGATTTTACTTTTCTTTAATAAAGCTTCTTACTTTCTACTCTAAAAAAAAAAAAAAAAAAAAAGAAAAAAAAAAAACAAGGTTTGGTGGTGATATTGAAATGGAACTATTAATATTCAGTGGTCTTCTAGAACAATCCATGTCAGAGGGGTAGAAAGGACTCTTTATTTTTATTTTTTGTGTTGTAAGAGTATTTTTTTAATGAAATTAAAAAAAATTACAGACTGCATTTTGATTCATTGTACACAAATGGGATACAACAGGACTCAAGTGATTTTTATATTCTCTTCTGAATATTACACACCATGATTCTGCTACCATTCAGTACTTGCTTAAAATATCTTCCTAAAAGAATATACACTGGGTTTATTTATTTTTTTTCTTCTTTTTTTTTTATTATTGTACACAAATGGGATACATGTCGTTTCTCTATTTGTACATGGCGTAAAGGCATACCATTTGTGTAATCATAAATTTACATAGGGTAATGTTTGATTCATTCTGTTATTTTTTCCCTTCCCCCCCACCCCTCCCACCCCTCCCACCCCTCTTTTCCCTCTATACAGTCCTTCCTTCCTCCATTCTTGCCCCGCTCCCTAAACCTAACTCTACCCCTAACACTAACTCTTCCCACCCCCCAATATACACTGGGTTTAAATGAGCAAGTCCTGTCAACAAATTACCAGTGATAGATGCAAAATTTAATGGATGAATCTTCATTAATGTGCAGACTCAGTTACTAAAGGGATTTTCATAGGCGTATTCCAGTAATAATCAAATAGAAATTTGCACTGATGAAAAATTTATTCTCAGAAACGGTGTTTGAGACTGGTAGATCTCATCAGCAAATTACCAGATATTATACAACACAAGGGTTGGCAAGAAAAGACAGGATATAAAATTAGTAATGGATATGTCTATGTATAGAGCTCAATTTTCTTAGCAGCACTATTTATAAAATTGAAAATAAAAGAAAAAAAAGGAGGGAGGGAAGGATTAAAACATTTTTAGTTGTAAATGGACACAATAACTTTATTAAGTTATTTTTTATGTGGTGCTGAGGATCAAACCCAGTGCCTCACATGTGCCAGGCAAGAACTATACCACTGAGCTACAGCCCCAACCCAGACATATTGCTTTTTGAGGAATCTTGTGTCAGTACAGATGAACACTGAACAGTTCAAAACTCACAGAGACCCAGTGAAATCTGGTGTTGGAAACAGGGGAAAGGAATCTATTGGAGCCAATGTAGTGCTGGCAATGAGGTCACTTAGACAAACATGCTGTGTTGCTTCAAGGCTATTGTCAACATGAAGTGAAAGAGAGAAAAAGAAGACAAAGTTGGCCTATAACCACCTATAAAAGATAGAAGGCAGGTTGAACTTAGGTGACACAGAAGTTTCACAGTGAACTTATGTTTGAAAAGTGCTCCATAATCCATTCATAACAAAATGAAATTAGACCCCTATCTCTCACCTTGCATAAAACTCAACTCAAAGTGGATCAAAGACCTAAGCATTAGACCCTGAGACCAGAAACCCTGCATCTACTAGAAGAAAAAGCAGGCTCAACTCTCTGTCATGTTGGTTTAGAAACCAAATTCTTCAACAAGACTCCCAA
Source organism: Sciurus carolinensis (assembly GCF_902686445.1). Classification (NCBI taxonomy): domain Eukaryota; kingdom Metazoa; phylum Chordata; class Mammalia; order Rodentia; family Sciuridae; genus Sciurus; species Sciurus carolinensis. The sequence continues at coordinate 46,109,623 of NC_062232.1, forward strand.
AGTGCAAGAAGTAAAATCAAGAATAAATAAATAGGATGGTATCAAACTATACAGCTTCTTCACAACAAAGGAAACAAATAAGAATGTGAAGAGAGAACCTACAGAATGAGAGAAAATTTTTACCACCTGTACCTCAGATAGAGCATTAATCTCCAGGATATGAAGAACTCAAAAAACTCAATACCTAAATTTAAATAACCCAATCAATAAATGGGCAAAGGAACTGAACAGAAACTTCACAGAGAAGAAATATGAATGGTTACAAAGTATATGAAAAAATGTTCCACATGCCTAGTAATTGGAGAAATGAAAATTAAAACTACACTGAGATTCCATCTCATCCCAGTCAGAATGGTAATTATCAAGTATACAATTTCTTGGGCACAGTGGTGCACACCTGTAATTTCAGAGGCTTGGGAGGTTGAGGCAGGAGGATCAGGAGTTCAAAACCAGCCTCATGCAAAAGCAAGGAGCTAAGTAATTCAGTGAGACCATGACTCTAAACAAAATACAAAATAGGGCTGGGTATGTGGCTCAGTGGTTGAGTGTCCCTGAATTCAATCCCCAGTACCCTTCCCCCCAAAAAAGAATACAAGTAATGGTAAATGTTGGTAAGGATATAGGGGAAAAGGTCCACTCATACATTGCTGATGGGAGTGCAAATTGGTGCAACCACTTTGGAAAGGTATATGGAGATTCTTCAGAAAACTTGAATGGAACCTCCATTTGACCCAGTTATGCCACTCTTCAGCATGTACCCAAAAGACTTAAGATCAGCATTGTAGAGTGATGCAGCCAAATCAATATTTATAGCAGCTCAATTCAAAATAGCTATGCTGTGGAACCAAACTAGGTGGCCTTCAACAGATAAATGGATAAAGAAAATGTGGTATATATACACAATGGAATATTACTTAGCCATAAAGAAGAATGAAATTATGACATTTGCAGGTAAATGAATGGAACTGGAGACTATCATGCTAAGTGAAATAAGCCAGCCCCCCCAAACCAAAGGCCAAATGTTCTCTCTGATATGTGGATGCTGATTCAAAATAGGCTCGGAGTGGTGACTGCAGGAGGGAGAAGGGGGAGTTTACCAGATTGGACAGGGAGGAGTAGCGGGGGGGAAGGAAGGGGAATGAGAATGACAGTAGAATGAATTGGACATAATTTTCTATGTTCACATATGAATACATGAGCAGTGTAACTCCACATTTTGTACAACCACAGAAATGGGAAGTTTTACTCTGTATATATGTTATGTCAAAATACACTTTATTGTCATGTATAATTAAAAACAGAAAAATTAAATAAAAAAGAAAAATGCTCTGTGTTTCTCAACTTGTAAGTGAATACCGTTTGGTAAGAGATATGAAGGGAAGTGAAACTCATCTCACTCTCCCTTTGAACCCTGTGGTTCATAGAAGTAGACAAATATCTAAGGAAAATGAACAGACATGAGTGATTACAGTCATGTACTGAGTCTTGGAAGTTCCTGTTTTGGGTGGTGATCTCCATGAAACCTGCAGTGTCCCCTCCACCTAGAGTGGTTGGTTACCCCACCCAAGAGTAATATTGTTTGGAGATGCCCAAGATCCAGATGCACAGAGGAGGTCTGCATCCACCTGGCCATTGGGTGTGTTGATTTACTCTCTCTGGAATAGATATCAAGAAGCAAAGTTCTAAAGTTCTGATTGGAGCTAGAACCAAATTGCTGGAATTTTCCAAATAGAACTTTGCATCACTCCCACCCTGGAAGTGAAATAAATGATATAGGCCATCTACACAAAACTACAATAAAATGTACTTCCGGTTATATCCTATCTTATACTAGTGATCAGGAAAACAGAGTCATTTCAACCGGCTACAATTCCAGGCTACTTCAGCAGGCAGGTTGATGACAAGGAAAGAGTTTAATAACAAGTAGTTATTGCTCCCTCTAAGAAGTGCATAGCACAAGAAGATAGGTAAAGAGAACACTTTAGCATAGCTATACAGCCCTGTCCACAATTTCACATACCTCAGTGGAGAAAACTTTTTCATTTTTTTGTTAATTTTTTTGTCCTTGTGTGTTTATTGATTAGTTCTTATATGTACATTTTACATATACACATTTTTTTTACTTTTTACTTTCTTGTCATTTTTCCTTTTATATCATTTTAATGTTAGTTCTTAAATTTTAATTTTTTGTTCTTTTTAGTTAAACATATGACAGTGGAGTATAATTTGCCTTATTTATACAAACATGGAGTACATTTTATTCTAATTTATATTCAAGTCTTGTGGTTGTACATGATGTACAGATTCACTGTGGTGTATTCATACAGGTACATAGAAAAGTTATATCAGAATCATTCCATATCTTTCCTATTTCTGTCCCCCTCCCTTCTCCTTTCTCTAATACAAAATACTTCTTTTTTTCCCTACTCACCCCATTGTAATTTAGTATTTGTGTATCAGAGAGAACATTCAGCCTTTAGTTGTCTGGGATTGGCTTATTTCTCTTAGCATGATAGTCTCCAGTTCTATCTATTTATCAGCAAATGCCATGATTTCATTTCTCTTATGACTGAGTAATATTCCCTTGTGTATATAAACAGCATTTTCTTTATCCGTTCATTTGTTGTAGGGCACCTAGTTTGGCTCCTACCTTAGCTATTGTGAATTGAGCAGCTATAAACATTGATGTGGCTGCATCACTATAGTTTGCTGATTTTAAGTCCTTTGGGTATAGTTGGAGTAGTGGGATAACTGGGTCAAATGGCTCCATTCCAAGTTTTCTGAGGAATATTCATACTGCTTTCAAGAGTGGTTGCACCAATTTGCAGTTCCACCAGCAATGTTCTTCCCCACATCCTCACCAACATTTGTTGATACTTGTATCTTGAAAATTGTCATTCTGACTGGAGTGAGATGAAATCTTAGTGTCATTTTGATTTGCATTTCTCAAATTACTGGAGATGTTGAACTTTTTTTTTTCATGTATTTCCTCAACAAGACACCTAAAGCTGGAGAAGTAAAATGAGGAATCAATAAATGGGATGTTACCAAACTAAAAACTTTTTCACAGCAAAGGAAATAATCAACAGTGCAAAGACAGAACCTAGAGATTGGGAAAAAGTCTTTGCCACCTGCACCTCAGATAGGGCATTAATCTCCAGGATGTATAAAGAACTCAAAAACCTTAATGCCTCATGCCCCTAAATAACTGAATTAATAAATGGGCAAAGGAACTGAACACTTTACGGAAGAAATACAAATTGGTAAACAAATATAATGTTTTAAGGAGAAATTGTTGGTGTTTTTGCTTGCTTTTTGGAATTTTTTTCTTTTGTCTTACTTTTTTGTTTGTTTTGTTACCTGTGTTCTCTTTCCTTTCCCTTTAATAGTAAAATTATCTTGTCCTTTCTTTGTCTGATTCTCTTTTCTATTATTCCTCCCTCTTTATGACTTATGTGCTACTCTCTTCTGATTTTTTCCTTCTCATATTTTGAATATTTAAACCTTTGTTCCTTTCTACTCCCTTTTCATTTCTTTTAGTGAACTATACTTTTTGTTTTTATTTTTTATAATTAGCTATATATGACAGCAGAATGCATTTTGATTCATTGTACATGAATGGAGTTTGACTTTTCTTTTCTCTGGTTGTACACAATGTACAGTCACAACATTCACTTAATCATACATGCCTCCTTCCACCATTTTTCCTACCCCTGCTCCCTCCACTTTCCTCACTCCCCTCTGCTCAATTCAAAATTCCTCCATTCTTCCCTACCCCCGATATTGTAACTTAATATTTGCATATCAGAGAGAACATTCAGCTTTTGGTTTTCTGGGCTTGACTGATTTCTCTTAGGATGATATTCTCCAACTCCATCCATTTACCTGCAAATGCCATAATTTTATTCTTCTTTATGACTGAGTAGTATTCCATTGTGTTTATATACCACAATTTCTTTATCCATTCATCAATTGAAGGGCATCTAGGTTGGTTGCACAATCTGGCTATTGTGAATTGAGGAGCTATGAACATTGATGTGACTGTGTCACTGTAGTATGCTGATTTTAAATCCTTTGGGGTTAGGTCAAGGAGTGGGATAGCTAGTTCAAATGGTGGTTCCATTCCAACTTTTCTGAGAAATCTCCATACTGCTTTCCAGAGTGGCTGCACCAATTTGCATTCCCACCAGCAATATATGAGTGGACCTTTTCCCCTGCATCCTTGTCAATACTTATTGTTCTTACATTCTTGATAATTGCCATTCTGACTGGAGTGAGATGAAATCATAGAATCATTTTTATTTATATTTCTCTAATTACTAGAGATGTTGAACATTTTTTCATACATTTGTTGACCAATTGTATATCTTCTGTGAAGTGTCTGCTCAGTTCCTCAGCCCATTTATTGATTGGGTTATTTGTTTTTCTGGTGTTAAGTTTTTTGAGTTCTTCATATATTCTGGAGATTAATGCTCTATCTGAGGTGCATGTGGTCAAGATTTTCTCCTACTCTGTAGACTCTTCATGTTCTTGATTGTTTCTTTTGCTAAGAAATAATTTTTTAGTTTGAATTCATCCCATTTATTGATTCATGATTTTACTTCTTGTGTTTTAGGAGTCTTTTTAAGGAAGGCAGATCTGCAGCTGACATGGTGAAGATTATGGCCTGTGTTTTCTTCAATTAGGTGCAGGGTCTCTGGTCTAGTGCCTAAGTCATTAATCCACTTTGAGTTGAGATTCATGCAGGGTGAGAGATAGAGGTTTAATTTCTTTTTTTTTGTATATGGATTTACAGTTTTCCCAGAACCATTTATTGAAGAGACTATATTTTCTCCAATGTAAGTTTTTGGCATCTTTATCTAGTATGAGATAACTGTATTTATGTAGGTTTGTCTCTGTGTCTTAATTTCTGTACTATTGTATGATCGCCCACCGCCCGCGGGGACAATCACAACACGTACGCTCTTCTTGATCACAGGAACCAAAAGGGGACTTTATTCCACAAGTCTCAGACTTATATTGAGAACATCAGCCTATCAGAGTAGACTACCAGGAAAGTCGGCCTATCAAGGAACAGTCTCCAGGCAGATACCAGGATTGCCTCATGTACAACAGCCAACCAGAGTTACTTCCTAAAACTTGTTTATGAGTGCAGCTATGTCTGGCAAGCTGCCAGGCGCCATCTTAGAGATCAGGCCATGGTGCGGCTCTGGGGCCCTCAGAGCCCGCCCCTGACACTATTGACCTACCTATCTATTTTGGTGCCTATACCATGCCATTTTTATTACTATAGCTCTGTAGTATAGTTTAAGTTCTGATATTGTGATGCCTCCTTCTTCACTCTTCTTGCTAAGGATTGCTTGGCAATTCTGAGTCTCTTATTTTTCCAAATGAATTTCATAATTGCTTTCTCTATTTCTATGGGGAAATAAGGGATTTTAATTGGAAATGCATTGAATTTGTATAATACATTTGGTAATATGGTCACTTTGACAATATTAATTCTGCTTATCGAAGAACAAGGGATATCTTTCCATCTTCTAAGGTCTTCTTTAATTTCTGTAGTTTTTATTGTTTCTTTTGTCCTGTGTTCCACTACTTTTGGTGTTGATTTGTTCTTCTTTTTCTAGGGCTTTGAGATGTAATATTAGGTCATTTATTTGTTGACTTTTTATACTTTTAATGAAAGAGCTCAGTGCAATGAGCTTTCCTCTTAGCACTGCTTTCATGGCGTCCCAGAGATTTTGCTATGTTGTATCAGTATTCTCATTTACTCTAAAAAAATTGTTAATCTCCACCCTGATGTCTCTGCTAACCATGCTTCATTCAATAGCATATTATTTAGTTCCCAGGTGTTGGAGTAGCTTCTATTTTTTATTTTATTATTTATTTCTAATTTCATTCCATTATGATCTGATGGAATAGAGGGTTGTATCTATATTTTTTTGTATCTTCTGAGAGTCACTTCATGGCATAACATATTGTCTATTTTAGAGAAGGAGCCATGTGCTGCTGAGAATAAAGTGTATTCACTCATTGATGGATGGAATATTTTATATATGTCTGTTAAGTCTAAGTTATTGATTGTATTATTGAGTTCTATTGTTTCTTTGTCACCTAGTATTATTCTGTTGTGGTCTATTTGATTCATGAAATTGAGAGATTTGTTTGATGTATGTAGATGCCCCATTGTTTGGAGTGTAGATATTTATGATTGTTATGTCTTATTGATTTATTAAGCAGTATGAAATGTCCTTCTTTATCCCTTCTGACTCACTTTGACTTGAAGTCTACTTTATCTGATTTGAAGATGGAAACCCCTGCTTTTTTACTCAGTCCATGAGAGTGATATTTTTCCCCATCCTTTCACTTTCAGTCTTTGGATGTCTTTTCCTATGAGATGGGTTTCCTGAAGGCAGCATATTGTTTGGTCTTTTTTAAAAATCCAATCTCCCAGTCTATGTCATTCAAGGTTTTTTTTTTTTTGTAAACAAATGGGATACATGTTGTTTCTCTGTTTGTACATGGCGTAAAGGCATACCATTTGTGTAATCATAAATTTACATAGGGCAATGTTTGATACATTCTGTTATTTTTTGCCTTCCCCCCCACCCCTCCTACCCCTCTTTTCCCTCTATACAGTCCTTCCTTCCTCCATTCTTGACCCCCTCCCTAACCCTAACTCTAACCGTAAAACTAACCCCTCCCACCCCCCATTATGTGTCATCATCCACTTATTAGCAATATTATTCGTCCTTTGCTTTTTGAGATTGGCTTATCTCACTTAGCATGATATTCTCCAATTTCATCCATTTGCCTGCAAATGCCATAATTTTATCATTCTTTATGGCTGAGTAATATTCCATTGTATATATATATACCACGGTTTCTTTATCCATTCATCAATTGAAGGACATCTAGGTTGGTTCCACAATCTGGCTATTGTGAACTGAGCAGCTATGAATATTGATGTGGTTGTATCTCTGTACTATGCTGATTTTAAGTCCTTTGGGTATAGGCCTATGAGTGGGATAGCTGGGTCAAATGGTGGTTCCATTCCAAGTTTTTTAAGGAGTCTCTACACTGCTTTCCAGAGTGGCTGCACTAATTTGCAGCCCCACCAGCAATGTAAGAGTGTACCTTTCTCTCCACATCCTCGCCAACACCTGTTGTTGCTTGTATTCTTGATAATCACCATTCTAATTGGGGTGAGATGGAATCTTAGGGTGGTTTTGATTTGCATTTCTCTTATTACTCGAGACGTTGAACATTTTTTCATGTTTGTTGATTGCTTGTAGATCTTCTGTGAAGTGTCTATTCATTTCCTTAGCCCATTTGTCTACTGGATTATTTGCATTCTTGGTGTAGAGTTTTTTGAGTTCTTTATAGATTCTGGAGATTAGCGCTCTATCTGAAGTATGATTGGCAAAGATTTTCTCCCACTCTGTAGGCTCTTTCTTTGCATTGCTGATAGTTTCCTTTGCTGAGAGAAAGCTTTTTAGTTTGAATCTATCCCAGTTATTGATTCTTGCTTTTATTTCTTGTGCTATGGGAGTCCTGTTGAGAAAGTCTGGTCCTAAGCCAACATGTTGAAGCTCTGGACCTACTTTTTCTTCTATAAGATGCAAGGTCTCTGGTCTGATTTCGAGGTCCTTAATCCATTTTGAGTGTAGTTTCATGCATGGTGAGAGATATGGGTTTAGTTTCATTCTGTTCCATATGGTTTTCCAGTTTTCCCAGCACCATTTGTTGAAGAGGCTATCTTTTCTCCATTGCATATTTTTGGCCCCTTTGTCTAGTATGAGAAAATTGTATTTATTTGGGTTTGTGTCCGTGTTCTCTATTCTGTACCATTGATCCACCTTTCTATTTTGGTACCAATACCATGCCGTTTTTGTTACTATTGCTTTGTAGTAGAGTTGAAGATCAGGTATTGCGATACCCCCTGCTTCACTCTTTCTGCCAAGGATTGCTTTAGCTGTTCTGGGTTTCTTATTCTTCCAGATGAATTTCATAATTTCTTGCTCTATTTCTGTAAGGTACATCATTGGGATTTTAATTGGAATTGCATTGAATCTGTATAGCACTTTTGGTAGTATGGCCATTTTGACAATATTAATTCTGTCTATCCAAGAACATGGGATATCTTTCCATCTTCTAAGGTTTTCTTTAATTTCTTTCTTTAGTGTTCTGTAGTTCTCATTGTAGAGGTCTTTCACCTCTTTTGTGAGATTGATTCCCAAGTATTTTATTTTTTTCGGTGCTATTGTGAATGGGATAGTTTTCCTAATTTATCTTTCTGAAGATTCATCACTTATGTATAAAAATGCCTTAGATTTATGTGCATTGATCTTATATCCCGCCACTTGACTGAATTCACTTATGAGATCTAAAAGTTTTCTGGTGGAATTTCCTGGTTCCTCTAAGTATACAATCATATCATCAGCAAATAGGGATAGTTTGAGTTCTTCTTTTCCTATTCGTATCCCTTTAATTTCTTTGGTCTGTCTAATTGCTCTGGCTAGAGTTTCAAGGACAATATTGAATAGAAGTGGTGAAAGAGGGCATCCCTGCCTTGTTCCAGTTTTTAGAGGGAATGCTTTCAGTTTTTCACCATTTAGAATGATATTAGTCATGGGTTTAGCGTAGATGGCCTTTACAATGTTAAGGAATGTTCCCACTATCCCTATTTTTTCTAGTGCTTTGAGCATGAAGGGGTGCTGTAGTTTATCAAATGCTTTTTCTGCATCTCTCGAAATAATCATGTGATTCTTGACTTTAAGTCTATTGATATGGTGAATTACATTTATTGATTTCCTGATGTTGAACCAAACTTGCATCCCTGGGATGAAACCCACTTGATCATGGTGCACTATCTTTTTAATATGTTTTTGTATGTGATTTGCTAAAATTTTGTTGAGTATTTTTGCATGGATGTTCATTAAGGATATTGGTCTGAAATTTTCTTTCCTCGATGTGTCTCTGTCTGGTTTAGGAATCAGGGTAATATTGGCTTCATAGAATGAGTTTGGGAGGGTTCCCTCCTCTTCTGTTTTATGGAATACTTTGAGAAGTATTGGAATGAGCTCTTCTTTAAAGGTTTTGTAAAACTCGGCTGAGAACCCATCTGGTCCTGGACTTTTCTTTGTTGGTAGACTTTTGATGACTTCTTCTATTTCATTACTTGAAGTTGGTCTATTTAAATTGTGTATGTCCTCCTTGTTCAGTTTAGGCAATTCATATATCTCTAGAAACCTGTTGATGTCTTCGAAATTTTCTATTTTGTTGGAGTATAGATTTTCAAAACAGCTTCTAATTATGTTTTGTATTTCAGTCGTGTCTGTTGTGATATTTCCTTGTTCATTCCAAATTTTAGTGATTTGGGTTTTCTCTCGTATTCTCTTTGTTAATGTGGCTAAAGGTTTATCAATTTTGTTTATTTTTTCGAAGAACCAACTATTTATTTTGTCAATTTTTTGTATTGTTTCTTTTGTTTCAATTTCATTGATTTCAGCTCTGAGTTTAACTATTTCCTGTCTTCTACTACTTTTGGTGTTGGTCTGTTCTTCTTTTTCTAGGGCTTTGAGCTGTAGTGTTAGGTTGTTTATTTTTTGAGTTTTACTTCTTTTATTAAATGCGCTCGATGAAATAAATTTTCCTCTAAGTACTGCTTTCATAGTGTCCCAGAGATTTTGATATGATGTTTCTTTGTTCTCATTTACCTCTAAGAATTTTTTAATTTCCTTCCTAATATCTTCTGTTATCCATTCATCATATAATAGCATATGTTTAATCTCCAGGTGTTGGAGTAGTTTCTGTTTTTTACTCTTTCATGTATTTCTAACTTCAATCCATTATGATCTGATAGAATACAAGGTAGTGTCTCTATCTTCTTGTATTTGCTAACATTAGCTTTGTGGCATAATATATGGTCTATTTTAGAGAAGGTCCATGTGCTGCTGAGAAGAAAGTGTATTCGCTCTTGGTTGGATGGTATATTCTATAAATGTCTGTTAAGTCCTAATTATTGATTGTGTTATTGAGATCTATGGTTTCTTTGTTCAATTTTTGTTTGGAAGATCTGTCCAGTGGTGAGAGAGGCGTGTTAAAATCACCTAATATTATTGTGTTACGGTCTATTTGGTTTCTAAAATTGAGAAGGATTTATTTGACATACATGGATGAGCCACTCTTTGGGGCATAGATGTTTATGATTGTTATATCTTGCTGATTTATGGTTCCCTTAAGCAGTATGAAATGTCCTTCTTTATCCCTTCTGACTAACTTTGGCTTGAAGTCCACATTATCTGAAATGAGGATGGATACTCCAGTTTTTTTGCTGAGTCCATGTGCATGGTATGTTTTTCCCCATCCTTTCACCTTTAGTCTATGGGTATCTCTTTCTATGAGGTGAGTCTCTTGCAGGCAACATAATGTTGGATCTTTCTTTTTAATCCAATTTGCCAGTCTATGTCTTTTGATTGATGAATTCAGGCCATTAACATTCAGGGTTATTATTGAGATATGATTTGTATTCCCAGTCATTTTGTTCATTTTTTAAATTTTATTTATTTATTTATTTATTTTTTGACACACTTTGGTTCCTCCTTTATTTGACAGTTCCTTTAGGATAATTCCTCCCTTTGCTGATTTGCTTCTTTGTTTTTTATCTCTTACTCATGGAATATTTTGCTGAGAATGTTCTGTAAAAATATGGAATGCTTCACGAATTTGCGTGTCATCCTTGTGCAGGGGCCATGCTAATCTTCTCTGTATCATTCCAATTTTAGTATATGTGCTGCCGAAGCGAGCACAAAGTTTTTATTGATATGATTTGTGTTCCCAATTTTCTTTTAATTTTTGGTTTTTAACTTGACTTGGTTTCTCCTTTGATTGGCTTTTCCTTTAGTGTAGATCCTCCCTTTGCTGTCTTTCCTTGTTTTTCATTCCTCCTCATGGAATACATTGCTGAGAATATTCTGTAGTGCAGGCTTTCTATTTGTCAATTATTCTAACCTTTGTTTATCATGGAAGGATTTTATTTTGTTGTCAGATTTCTAGGTTAGTTTTGCTGGATATAAGATTCTTGTTTGGCATCCATTTTCTTTCTGAGTTTGGTGTATATTGTTCCATGACCTCCTTGCTTTGAGGGTCTGGGTTGAAAAATATGCTGAGATTCAAATTGATTTCCCCTTTATGGATTCTGTATTTCGTATGATAGGCATTTTCATTATAATGTGCCTTGGTGTGAATCTGTTGTAATTTTGTACATTTGGAGTCTTGTGAGTCTCTTGTATTTGATTTTTCATTTTATTCTTCAGGTTTGGAACATTTTCTGGTATTATTTCATTGGAAAGATGGTGCCTTCCTATAGTTTGTATCTATGTGCATTCCTCTATCCCAACAATGCTTACTTTGTCTTTTCATGTTATCCCACAATTCTTGGAGTTTCTGATCATGGTTTCATACAATCTTCACTGTGTGGTCAACTTTATTTTCATGATTTTATATTTTGTGTTCATTGAGGTTCTGTCTTCCAAGTGATATTGTCTGTTGGTGATGCTTTCTCTTGAGTTTTAAATTTGGTTTAATATTTCCTTCATTTCAAGGATTCGGTTTGTTATTTTTCATAATCCATCTCTTTATTGAAGTGATCTTTTGATGCCTGTATTTCCTCTCTTATATCATCCTTCACTTCACAGATCATTTTAGTTGTGTACAATCTGAACTCCTCTGACATTTCTTCTACTGTGTTGTCAAATATTCTACTGTGTTGTCAATTATTATCACCTCTTGGTTTGTTTGGGATGCTTTCTTTCCTTGTTTTCCATGTCATTTGCATGTCTTCCCCTTTAGCAGTGCAGATCCTAGGTTCTGCAATTTCTAACCTATAGATTTATAGTGTCCCTGCAGGTTCCATTTCCTCACCTTTAAGGGGGAGATCAATATTAATAGCATCTGATGCAAACAATATGCAGCCTTAAACCAAATAGCCCCTTTTTTACATTTACAGTTTTTTTGCAATAAATAGTGGTCAATTATTATCTGCATTATAAACAGTATGTTTTCAATATGGTGTATAGTTTCTAATAGTGGGCAAAAGAGAGCTTGAAGGGAGGTGCAGGATGTAGTGTTTATGAGGTAGAAGGTGAAAATATAGAGACATTGGATCATAGGAAGCATGAAAAAGGAATCGATGAACATTGGCTTTTAGCAGGAGAGAAGAGACAAAGATACTCTCAGGTGTAACCAATCCTACAGGGACTTTGTTGATGGTCTCCCGGGTCTTGACTCTTGTCCCTAGGTGGAAGTGGCCATGTCCTTAGTTGGTGGTGGTAGCAGCATCAAAACTGTAGGAACTTTGATGTTGGGCTTCCAGTCTCTGGCTGGTGTCCCATGATGGGACCTACCTCAACAAAAGATGACAGTGGTGGCAGTGGAGATAACCCAAGATGGCAGTGGAGGTGTCCTAGGTTGGAGGCAACTGCTTTCAGAGATGTGGCTGTGAGGGTGGGCTGTGCAGTGGTGTTGGGTGACCTATTCATAGATGTGGTGAGCATTGTTATAGCAGGCAGTTACTTCCAGTCTCTGTTCATTTTCCTAAGGTGGAGGCTGCCATGTGGAGGAGGGTATGGTGGCAGGTGCAGTGTCCCAAGATGAAGGCAGGCTTGGGGAGCCACACATTGGTAGGTGTGGAGCTGCAGCATGGTCATCCCTTCCCACAGGTGCTGTTGTTCTGTGCAGTGGGGCAGGGTGATCATTCCTCCACATGTTGTGGTGTGATGGGGCAGCTATATTTTTCATATCACTTAATGTATTTAATTTATTCATTTGGGGAATGGAAATGGTTGGATTAGAGGAACCCACATTATCATAGCAGATTTCTAGGAATGGATCAAAATAGCAATTCTGCAACAGCAAACTGAGTCTACAGAACTACAAAGAGTGGAAGACACTTTCAGGTGAAGCAGAGAATCTGAGCTCTGTGATGTGGAACTTGTACAACACTGGGAGGTGGGAAACTGAGACTGATGTCAGACAAATGAGATGATCCCCATGTCACTTCTCCCAAGCCTAGACAGGTCTAGGCTGATTCATTCCTCCAGCACATGCTCTGAGGCTCTTGGATGGAATGATATGACAGAGCTCTCCAGGCAAGAAGGGAGTGGAACTCCGTACAAGAATTCCCTAAATAAGACTGATCAGTTTTAGTCAGAGCTGAGAACCAACTGCATAATATCTGAAACCCAGGAAGAAAGGACATTATGTCAAAAATCTCAGCAAGAAAAAAAAAAATTGGCACTCAGAAGTTGAGTGGAATTAGGTAGCAAGTCTAAGCTCCTCCATAGCCCAGAATTTAAAAAGTAAGAGAAAAACTGACTAGAGAACTTTATATAGTTAAAAAGTAATTTTATTTTCTTTAATGCCTAATTACTCAATCTATTTCTCACAACTCCACTGATTCAAATGGAAAATGGACATAACAGACATCTATAGAATAATTTACCTAATAGCTGAATTCTCATTCTTCTAAGTTATTCATAGAAACCTGTAAAAATAGACCATATTTTAGGTCACAAATAAATGTTTAACAAGTACAAAAAAATTGATATAATTCCTTATATCTTATCTGATCATATGTAATGAAATTAGAAATTGACACCAAGAAAAATTATAGAAACTATAAAAACAAATAGAGATTGAAAACTTTTGAATGATAAATGGGTGATAGAAGAAATAAGATGAGTTATTTAAAAATTCTTAGAATCAAATAAGAATAGAGGTACAACATATCAGAATTTCTAGGACATTATAAGGGTGAGTCTAAGAGGAAAAATTTATAGCTGTGAGTTCTTACATAAGTAAATCAGAAAGATTTCAAGTAAACAACCTAATGATGCATTTTAAGGCCCCTGTGGAAGAAAGAGAAGAGTAATTCTAAAACCAGTAGAAGGAAAAAATAATTATGAATACAACCAAATTCAATGAAACATTTAAAAAAGATGCAAAGGATCAATGAAATGAAAAGTTTGTTGTTTGAAGTGATGAATAAGATTGATAGATATTATGGTGTGGATGTGAGGTATCCCCCAAAAGTTTACATGTGAGATAATGCAAGGAGGTTCAGAGAAGAAATGATTGGGTTGTGAGGGTCTTGACCTAATCAGTGCGTAATCCCTGATGGGATTAACTGAGAGATAATGGGAGGCAGGTGGGATGTGGCTGGAGGTAGTGGTTAATTGGAGGTATGGCTATGGTGTACATATTTTGTATGTGGAGAATGGAATCTCTCTCTCTGCTTCCTGATGCAAGCTGCTTCCCTTTGTCACACTCTGCCACCATGATGTTCTGCCTTACTTCACGTCCCAAGGGATGCAGCTGGCTTTCTGTGGACTAAGACCCCTGAAACTGTGAGCCCTCAAATAAATTTTTTCCTCCTTTGAAATTGTTCTGGTCACTGTATGTAATAGAAGAAAAAGTAGACCCAAATCTTCATCATGTTGGCTTAGGAACTGGCTTCCTTAACAAGACTCCTAAAGTAAAAGAAGTAGAATTAAGAATCAGTAAATGGGATAGATTCAAACTTTGCATCTTCTCAGCAAAGTAAACAATTGATAACGTGAAGAGAGAGTCTATAGAATGGGAAAAAAATCTTTACTACATGAACCTCAGATAGAGCCATAATCTCCAGGACATATAAAGAATTAAAAAAAAATTAACATTAAAAAAACCCAAATAACCCAATCAATAAATGGGCTAAGGAACGGCACAGACACTTCACAGAAGAAGACATACAATCCATCAACAAACATATAACAAAAGTTCATCATCTCTTGCAATTACAGCAATGCAAATCAAAACTAAACTAAGATTTCATCTCACTCTAGTCAGAATGGCAATCATCAAGAATACATGCAATAAGTGTTGACAAGGATTTGGGGGAAAAGGTACACTGATACATTGTTGGTGGGACTGCAGATTGATGCAACCACTATGGAAAGCAGTATGGAGCTTCCTCAGAAAAGTTGGAATGGATCCACCAGTTGACCCAGTTATTCCACTCCCCAGTTTATACCCAAAGGACTTAAAATCAGCACACTACAGTGACACAGCCACATAAATGTTTATAGCAGCTCAATTCACAATAGCTAGACTATGGAATCAACATAGATGCCTTCAACAAATGAATGGATATAGAAAATGTGGTTCATATATATAATGGAATGTTATTCAGCCTTAAAGAAGAATGAAATTATGGCATTTGCAGGTGCATGGATGGAACTAGAGAACATCATGCTAAGCTAAATGAGCCAATTGCAAAAAACAAAGGCTGAATGTTTTCTCTGATAAGCAGATGCTGATCCATAGTTTGGGGGTGGGTAGGGAAGAATGAAGGAACTTTGGTTTATGCAGAGGGGAGTGAGGGGAGGGGTTGGGTGGTGGAAATGTGAAGAATGATAGAATGAGGCAGACATTATTACCCTACATACATGTATAAAATTTTTTTAAAAAAGAAAAAAAGAAAATGAATAAAAAGGATACATCATCAGAAGTTGAAGTGTTAAAATATGGGAAAAAATTGTTCTGGTCAGATCATTTAGTAACAACAGCGAAAAAGCTTACTACTGTTTTGGTACTGAGAATGGGTTCAATGCTTTGACTAATCTGACTATGTGTTTCAGGTTTTGGAGCTTTTTGAAATTGGTGGGAGGAATGTTGAGATGTATAGCAGTGAAATATGGAAATGCTTTAGATTGTTGTAAGCAGAGATAAAGGCCGATTCTGGTGGGAGCTCAGAAGACCAGAAAGGTGATAGGATCTTGATCAGTGAAGACCTGGCTCAAGAGGATTCAGTAAAGGAGGACTCATTGGAATTTGGAGTAAAGGCCATTCATGTTATGTTCTGGCTGAAAAGTTGTCTGAATTTTGCCCATGTCCTGAGACATCTGTGAGGCTGATTTTAAAATTGATGGACTTCATAATCTGGTGCAAAAGTGTGTAGGCAGCATAGAATTCAGGCAGTGGCATGGATATTACTGCTAGCTTTTAGCCAAGTTAATTTTGATAATCAGGAGCAGAGAGCAGAGCAGAAAGACCTTTAAAAAGGGAACTTGAAAAACCAGAGTAAAGGGGGGCAAGAATGGAGGAAGGAAGGACTGTATAGAGGGAAAAGAAGGGTGGGAGGGGTGAGGGGAAGGGAAAAAATAACAGAATGAATCAAACAACATTACCCTATGTAAATTTATGATTACACAAATGGTATGCCTTTACGCCATGTACAAACAGAGAAACAACATGTATCCCATTTGTTTACAATTAAAAAAAAAAAAACCAGAGTAAAACTAGAGCTAAGGAAGTTGCAGTTGTTTTTTTTCTTTATTGAATGATCTATTTATAGTTGAAAGTGAGGTATTAAAGTCTCCTACTATTATTTTTTTAATTGTAAACAAATGGTATACATGTTGTTTCTCTGTTTGTACATGGCGTAAAGGCATACCATTTGTGTAATCATAAATTTACATAGGGTATGCTGTTTGATTCATTCTGTTATTTTTTCCCTTCCCCCCCACCCCTCCTACCCCTCTTTTCCCTCTATACAGTCCTTCCTTCCTCCATTCTTGACCCCCTCCCTAACCCTAACTCTAACCGTAACACTAACCCCTCCCACCCCCCATTATGTGTCATCATCCACTTATTAGCAATATCATTCGTCCTTTGTTTTTTTGAGATTGGCTTATCTCACTTAGCATGATATTCTCCAATTTCATCCATTTGCCTGCAAATGCCATAATTTTATCATTCTTTATAGCTGAGTAATATTCCATTGTATATATATATACCACGGTTTCTTTATCCATTCATCAATTGAAGGACATCTAGGTTGGTTCCACAATCTGGCTATTGTGAACTGAGCAGCTATGAACATTGATGTGGCTGTATCTCTGTAATATGCTTTTAAGTCCTTTGGGTATAGGCCAAGGAGTGGGATAGCTGGGTCAAATGGTGGTTCCATTCCAAGTTTTTTAAGGAGTCTCCATACTGCTTTCCAGAGTGGCTGCACTAATTTGCAGCCCCACCAGCAATGTATGAGTGTACCTTTCTCTCCACATCCTCGCCAACACCTGTTGTTGCTTGTATTCTTGATAATCACCATTCTAATTGGGGTGAGATGGAATCTTAGGGTGGTTTTGATTTGCATTTCTCTTATTACTAGAGATGTTGAACATTTTTCCATATGTTTGTTGATTGCTTGTAGATCTTCTGTGAAGTGTCTATTCATTTCCTTAGCCCATTTGTTGATTGGATTATTTGCATTCTTGGTGTAGAGTTTTTTGAGTTCTTTATAGATTCTGGAGATTAGTGCTCTATCTGAAGTATGATTGGCAAAGATTTTCTCCCACTCTGTAGGCTCTTTCTTCGCATTTCTGATAGTTTCCTTTGCTGAGACAAAGCTTTTTAGTTTGAATCTATCCCAGTTATTGATTCTTGCTTTTATTTCTTGTGCTATGGGAGTCCTGTTAAGGAAGTCTTATCCTAAGCCAACATGTTGAAGATTTGGACCTACTTTTTCTTCTATAAGATGCAGGGTCTCTGGTCTGATTCCGAGATCCTTGATCCATTTTGAGTTGAGTTTTGTGTAGGGTGAGAGATAGGGGTTTAATTTCATTCTGTTGCATATGGTTTCCAGTTTTCCCAGCACCATTTGTTGAAGAGGCTATCTTTTCTCCATTGCATATTTTTGGCCCCTTCTAGTATGAGAAAATTGAAGGAAGTTGCAGTTGTTAAAGACATTATCACCACTACAGAAATGCTAAAGACTTTGCCTTAGAGAATAAAGGTGAAATTTCTCTTGAGAAGAGACCAGTGGGTACCCTTTTTGAAAAAGGGACCTAGGCAGTTTTTACAATATGCTCAGCCACCCAGACACTCTGAGGATACTGGAGCAAGGGTCTCTGGAGGTTTGGCTTCTGCTTGAGATGGCAGCAGACCTTGACATCAACCACATGTGCTGGTTCTGCAGGAATGCAGGATGATGGAAGTACAGGGTCATGGAGGTTTCTGCCAAGATTTCAAAGGATGGCTTTGGAGACCAGGCAAGGTGCAGCAGGTTTGGAGTCCCTGTGGGCACCCCCTGGGAAGGATAATTGTGGAGATTTGAAGAAGAAGCTGAAGTTGCTTTGGAGAACCCCAAGATTAAGAAATGATAGTAACATGGGACATCATCCTAGGAAAGCAGCAGGAAGTGAGCAGAGACAAACCAATAGAAAGGCCACTTGGGCTGCAATCAATAAAACCACAGGGGAGGAGCTACACATGCCGTTTGGAGAGAATATCAAGATGCTATGCACCCCAGGTGCTGGACATGGAGCTATAGGACTTGTTCACCCAGATGGGCTTCAGTGTCACTTTTGTCCTATCCTTTTGTTCTGTGCCCCTATTTTTGTAGATGGACATGTTTACTCAGTACCTTCATATGTTGGCTATTTGTAAATTGCTTTTAATTTTATAGGAGCTCACAATGAGATATTGCCTTGAGCCTCAGAAAGACTTTGGAGTTGCTTTCCAGCTCCCGCGTGCTGTGCTTGGGAGTCCAGGTGACTGCACAGCCTGTATGCCCACGAGCTGCAGTGCCTGCAGGTCCCTGGAGAGGACACTGGGTCACCATGGAAGTGAACAATGGTCTCAGTGACCTTTGAAGATGTGGCTGTGAACTTCAACCAGGAGGAGTGGGCTTTGCTGGATCTTTCCCAGAAAAACCTTTACAGAGATGTGATGCAGGAAGTCTTCAGAAACCTGGCTTCTGTAGGCAGATCATCTCTCACTCTGGACACAAACTCTACAAGCATGAGGAATGTGATGAGGATCCATGTGAATTTAAACCCTACAGGGAATATCTGGTTGCTCTCAAAAGTGTTCCAACACAAAAATTAATAACAACTGGAAATGGGCCTTATAAAAGTACAGTATGTGGGAAAGTCTTCAGTTGTTCCAATTCCATTCAAAGGCATGAAGAAACTCATACTGGACACAAATCCTATAAATGTGAAGCCTTTCTTCTCTCACAGGAGCTCAAAGTCACATGATTACACACAGTGGAGATAAACCTTTCGAATGCAAGGTATGTGGGAAAGCCTTTCCCTATCACAGTTTATTTAGAATACATCAAAGAACACGTACTGGAGAGAAACCCTAAGAATGTAAATACTGTGCTGAAACCTTTATTTCACTCCCAAGTCTTCAAAGGCACATAGTCATGCACATTGGGAATGCACCTTTTATTTGTAAAGTATGTGGGAAATACTTTGTTTATCCTATTTTTTAAGAATACATCTAAGAACACATGCTGGAGAGAAACCCTATCAATGTGAATATTGTGGAAAAGCCTTCACACATCAAGGTTCTTTTATAAGACATCAAAGAGCTCATACAGAGCAGAAGTGCTATGAATGTGAACAATGTGGAAAAGCCTTCACTCGTTCCTCCTCCCTTCAGGTCCATAAACAAACTCATAGTGGTGAGAAGCCCTATGCATGTAAACAATATGAGAGAGTCTTCACTCGTTCCTCTCACCGTCAAATACATGAACGAACTCATACTGGAGAGAAGCCCTATAAATGTGAACAATGTGGGAAAACCTTCACTACTTCCACTCACCCTTAACTACAATGAACGAACTCATACTGGAGACAAACCTTATCAATGTGAACTTTGTGGAAAAGCCTTCACTCATTCCTTTCACCTTCAAATACACGATCCAACTCATACTAGAGAGAAGCCCTATAAATGTGAACAATGTGGGAAAACCTTCACTCGTTCCTCTCACCTTCACTCACATGGAACGAACTCACAGTGGACAGAAGTTCTGTGACTATAAACACTGTGGTAAAGGCTTTACTAGATCCAGTCAGCTTCACTTACACAAACAACCTCATACTAGAGAGAAATTCTACTAATGAGAACAATGGGTAAACCTGTTACCATTTCACTCCTAAATAGTAAGAATTTTACTGGAGAAAATTCCTTTGAATGTAAAATGTGGTAAATCAATATTCTTTGTCACCTTGAAAGACATGAATGGTCTCACACTGCAGAATTATTTTTGTTCTGGGGACTTAATCCATGGACACTGTACCACTGAGCAACAACTGGACTAGTCCTGTAGTCCTGTAGTCCTTTTTTAAGACAGGGACTTGCTGAGGTGCTTAGGGCCTTGCTAAGTTGCTGAGGCTAGCTTCAAACTTGTGTTTCTTCAGTCACAGCCTCCCAAATTGCTGGCATTACAGGTGTGCAACACCATATCTGAGTAATATTTTAAATGTGAAAAATATGGCAGATCATCTCATTTTTCCCATTGCCTTCAAAGCCACTTCACTCACACTGGAAAACAAAACCCCTGAATGTGTGATGTTTCATTTTTCTTGTCATCTATGGAAGTCCTTGTGGAGAGAAGCCCTGTGAATGTGAGAAATGTGGGAAGTCTTCCAGTTTTCCCAGTTCCTTCTAAGGACTGGGAAGATTCATCTTGAAAGATTTATGTCAAATAAATAAATAAATAAATAAACCCTATGCAAGTAAGAAATGTGAAGACTTCAGATGTTCTAATTTGTTCAGTTGTGTGAAAGGACTCCTCTGTAGGGAACCCTGTGGATAAGCAATGTGGAGCAGTATTCAACTTTCACAGTTTCCTTCAAAGACATAAAAGGATTCACATCAGGGAATTCCTTCTGCCCTTCAGGAAATGTGGTAACACTTTCAACTTTCCCATTCTCTTTGAATACCACAGAAGAGCTCACTAGAAAAAAGTCTTCTGTGTAGGAACGCAGTGTGGCCTTCACTTTTTTCAGATCCACTCAGAGTTGAGTGATATTTTTAAAATTTATTTTGTACCAGGGATTGAACCCAGAGATGCTTAGCTACTGATCCACAACCCGGTCCTTTTTAAATTCTGAAAAATTTTGAGACATGGTCCCATTGAATTACTTGTGGCCTCATTAAGTTGCTGAGGCTGACTTTTAACTTGTGATCCTCCTGCCTCAGCCTCCTTAGCTATTGCTGCCTTCAGCAAGTGACCTCTTTTTCTTGAGGGAAGGTCTGTAGGGTTGTGAAAGGGTGTGTGCTTTCATTTCTCCTTGTTTGTTCAGAGGTGTTGGAAATTAACCTGGGGTAGACATAAGCATCATATCAGTATGAAAATGTGAAAGAACAACATACTTTTCTGTGTTAAATCTCTTTCCATATTGTTAGATTCAGTTTTCTTGTATTTTAAACTTCCAATCTCATAATTTTAAAATTTTTTCCATGCCCATGGGTAATTCTGATGTTTTCCGTGTCTCAAATATCTTATGACTTTATGTTGTGACAAAAAAAAATTGAGAAGTTCC
Source organism: Sciurus carolinensis (assembly GCF_902686445.1). Taxonomy (NCBI): domain Eukaryota; kingdom Metazoa; phylum Chordata; class Mammalia; order Rodentia; family Sciuridae; genus Sciurus; species Sciurus carolinensis. The sequence continues at coordinate 46,131,006 of NC_062232.1, forward strand.
AAATTTAATTACCAGGGTTAAAGAACAGAGGGAGAAGACAAATAGGAAATTATTATTTTTAATTTATATCAGGCACGCTTAAGCACTGAGCCACATCCCCGGTCCTTTTATTTGTTATTTTGTGACAGGGTCTTGCTAAGTTGCCAAGGGCCTCCTTCAGTTACTGAGGCTGGCTTTGAAATTGGAATCCTCATGCTACAATCTCTTGAGCCACTTGGATTATAGGTATGTGCCACCTCAATGTTTCTTGGCAACCTGATGTAAATCAGAGTGTGACTTGTTTGTGTATGGTGTCCAGAATTTATCCAATTCAGAAGCAAGAATTACCTTTTAATGTATGTAAATTAAAGTCCTTCAAGCTCTAAGATTCTAGAATTATACTGATAATCATAAGAACATTTATTTAGATGTCATATTCCAAATTTTTGTTAGTCCCATTGAATTAACTGAAGTTTACTTGGAAAATTTTTATTTTATTTATTATTTTTTTGAAAACTATAAAACATTTTAAATAAACATAATGAGAAATATGCATGACTATATGAAGGAAAACTTCAGAATTATTGTGGGACATATAATAAAAGCTATATGCATAAAGAAAAACAAAACAAAAACAAAACAAAACAAAACAAAAAAAAAGAGAAAGACTTTGGACTTGAATTTTGAGCAATCTAGGAGCTGTTGAGACTAAAGGGATTCTTGAAAATTGACTAAATATATTTTTCATAGTCAGATGAGTGTGAGCTTTTTGGGTCCAGGGACAGAATGCTATGGTTTAGATGTGAGGAGTTCCCCTAAAGCTTATGTGTGAGACAATGCAAGAAGGTTCAGAGGAGAAATGATGGGGTTGTGAGGATCTTAACCTAATCAGTGAAATAATCTCTGATGGGATTAACTGAGTGGTAATTGGAGGCAGGTGGGATGTGGGTGGAGTAGTAGTTCACTGGGGGCATGGCTATGGGTATATACTTTGTATCTGGAGAATGGAGTCTCTCTCTGCTTCCTGATGATGTAAGCTGCTTCCCTCTGCCACACTCTTCCACCATGATGTTCAACCTCACCTCAAACCCTGAGGGATGGAGCTGGCCTTCTATGGACTAAGACCTCTGAAACTGTGAGCCCTCAAATGAATTTTTCCTCATCTACAATTGTTCTGGTCAGATCATTTAGTCACAGCAGTGAAAAAGGTGACTAAAACAATCGACCTTTAGTCAAACAACCAAGAGATGCAGAAAACCCAAGTCAACAAAATTAGAGATGATAAAGGAGATTTATGATATGGATTTCTGAAATCCAGGGGATCATTTGGTACTATTTTTTAAGACTTATACTCCAATGAATTGGAAAATCTAGAAGTAAGGGATACAATACTAGACAAATAATACCAATAATACCTGGAAAAATCAAACCAAGAGGATATAGAAACCTAAAGAGACAACAAAACATGAGTGTGACACAGTAATAAAAAACATTTCAACAAAGAAAATCCCAGGACCAGATAGATTCTTAGCAAAATTCTACCAGACCTTTAAAGAAGAACTAGCACCAATGCTCCTCAAATTTTTCTGCAAAATAGAAAGAGGTGAAACACTTCCAAATTTATTCTATGAAGACAGTATCATACCCATGCCAAAAGCAAATAAGGATACATTAAGGAAACAAAACTACAGACCAATATCTCTGATGAACTTAGATGCAGAAACCCTTAACACAATCATATTCAAGAACATATTAGGAAGACAGCACATCATGACCAAATCAGTTTTATTCCAGGGATGCAAGGGTGATTTATGATATGCAAACCAATAAATGTAATTCACCACATAATTAGAACTAAGGAAAAAATCACATAATCATCTCCATAGATTCAGAGAAAGACTGACAAAATTCAGCAACTGTTCAGGATAAACACACTGAGGAAACTAGATATACAAGGAACTTTCCTCAATATCATAAAGGCTATATATGACAAACCGAAAGCCAACATCATAGTGAATGCTTAAAATTTGAAAGCATCTTCTCTAAAATCTGAAACAAGATAAGGATGCTCACTTTCACTATTCCTATAGAATGTATTATTAGAAATTCTAGCCAGAGCAATTAGGCAAGAGAGGGAATTAAAATGGACACAAACAGAAAAGAAAGAAGTCAAATTATCATTGCTTACAAATGATATGATCCTATACTTGGATGACCTCAAAAGCTCTACCAGAAACTAGCAATAATAAACAAATTCAGCAAAGTGGCAGGATATGAAATCAACATACAAAAATCAATTGCTTTCCCATTCCAATAATGCATCTGATAAGGAAGAAACCAGGAAAACAATCCCATTCACACTAACTTCAAGGGGGGAAAAAGATACCTAGGAACAAATCTAACCAAGGAAGTGAAAGAACTCTACAATGAAAATGGTAGAACACTGAAGGAAGAAACTGAAAAAGACACTAGGGGAGGGAAATACCTCCCATACTCATGGATAGGCAGAATTAATATTGTTAAAATGGCCATATAACCATAAGTGATCTACAAATTCAGTGCAATACCCAATAAAATATTAATGACATTCTTCATACAACTAGAAAAAGTAGTCCTAATATTCACATGGAAGAATGAAAGACCCAGAATAGCCAAAATAATTCTAAGCTAAAATAAAATAGTAATGCTGGATGCATCACAATATCTTTCCTCAAATTATACTGCATAGTTATAGAAACAAAACGGCATGGTGTTGGCATGAAAACAGGCACACAGACCAATAGAACAGAATAGAAGACACAGAGATGAGCACACATAGATTCTTGACAAATACCATTTGATTAAAATATATGTTGGATGAAAAATAACCCTTTTAACAAATGGTGCTGGTAAAACTGGTTATCAATATGTACAAAAATGAGGCTAATTCCTCTCTCAACGTGCACAGGAGTCAAAGAGGATCAAAGATCTAGGAATTAAACCAAAAACTTTGCAACTCTTAAGAGAAAACATAGGATCAATGCTCTAACATACAATCACAGGCAATAACTTCCTCCACAGAACTCCTAAAATTCAGGAAATACTACCAAGAATTAATGCATGGAACAGTGTAAAATTTAAAAAAGTTCTGCACAGCAAAGGAAATAATTAAGATGTAAAGAGAGAATCTACACAATGGAGAAAATCTTTGCTAACTACTCTTCTGACAGAGGATTAATATCTAGAATATTTAAAAAACTAAAAAAACTTAACATTAAAAAACCGAATTGGAGCTGGGCACGGTGGCATATGCTTGTAATCCCAGTGATTTAGGAGGCTGAGGCAGGAGGAGTGAGTTCAAACCCAACCTCAGCAACTTAGTGAGGCCCTAAGCAACTCAGTGAAATCCTGTGTCTAAATAAAATACAAAAAAGGTCTGGGATGTGGCTCAGTGGTTAAGTGCTCCCAGGTTCAATCTCTGGTAACTGTCCCCCCAAACCAAAAACAAAACAAAAACAAAACCCAATTAGTGAATGGGAATATGAAGTAAACAGATATTTCTCAAAAGAAGAAATACAACTAGTCAACAAATATATGAAAAAATGTTCAACATCTTTAACCATCAGGGAAATGCAAAATGAAACTACACTCAGATTTCATCTCACTATAAGTAGAATGGTGACCATGAAATATCCAAACAATAATAAATGCTGTAGAGACTGTGAGGAAAAGAAAAAAACTTTTATACTGTTGGTGGGATTGTAAACTAGTACAACCATTATGGAGATCAGTTTGGAGGTTCCTCAAAATACTAGGAATGGAACCACCATATGACCACTTTTTGATATTTATCCAAAATCAACACATGCATACTCATGTTTACAGTAGCACAGTTCACAATAATAGCCAAATTGTGGAACCAACCTAGATGTCCATCAACAGATGAAGTGACAATGAAAATGTGCTACATATACACAATGCAGTTCTATTCAGGCATAAATAAGAATGAGATTATGTCATTTGCAGGAAAATGGATGGAATGTGAGTGCTTTATATTAAGCAAAGCCAAACTCAGAAAGTCAAGGGCCACATGTTTTCTCTCATATGTGGAAACTAGAGAAAAAAGGGGGGCTCTCATGAAAATGGAAGAGACATCAGTAGAGAAAATGGTTCAGAGAGGGAGAAGGGGATGGAAAAGGGAAATGTTGGGTGTCACGGCTTAGATATGAGGTGTTCCCCTAAAAGCTCATGTGTAAGACAAAGCTAGAAAATTTAGAGGTGAAATGATCAGGTTACAAGAATGTTAACATAATCAGTGTATTAATCCAGTGATATGGATAAATGGGCAGTAATTATAGGTAGGTAGGGCATGGCTGGAGGAAGTAGGTCACTGGAGCGTGTGACTTTAAATATTTTGTCCCTGGTGAGCAGAGCTCTGTCGGCTTCCTGGTTGCCATGTCCTGAGCTGCTTTCATCCTCCACTCCCTTCTGCAATGATATTCTGCCTCAACTCAGGCTCAGGGCAATGGAGTTGATTGTCTATGGATTGAGACCTCTGAAATCCTGAGAGTCAAATAAACTTTTCTTCCTCTAAAAATTGTTTTTGTCAGGTCTTTTGGTCACAGTGGTGAAAAAGTTGACTAAAACACTGGGGAAAATGTTAACCAAATTTTTGTATCACGTGCTTATATGAATATGTACCAACCAATTCTACTATTATGCACTATTATGCATTATTATAATGCATTGATAAAAATATGGAAAACAGAAGAATGGTAAGGTGTAAGTTTAGAGTATTATTGTCAGTGATACCCAATATATATTATCTATGAGTATGTATTCAAAACATGGATTTTGAATAATTATGAGAGTTAAATAACTAATTGAGAATGATTAATTTACTTATAATGTTATCATAAATTAAAAGTGTAATGGATGTATAATTAAAAGACAGTTTTATATAGAATGTGTGAAAGTTGTCACAGTTTGGAATAACAATATATAAATGTAAAAATGGGTGAAAGAAAGAGAAACATCTCAAAAGAAAAGCACGATAAAACTTTCATATTTGGAAAAGTGAAAGTCAAACAAACAGAATAATAAGTTCAAATTCAATAATAATTAGAAAATGCAAATTAAAATAATGAACACCCATTCTATACCCACTAGTTTGGCACAAACTAGAAGTGTGAAAACATGAAGATTGACTAGGATGTGGGGAACAGGAAATACATATAACCAGATTATATTATACCATGATTTGGTACATTGAACACAACAACTTAGCGTTTAGAAAACTTGAAAAACTTATACTAACAACTCATCATTTGTCATTCTAGGATGTACTCTACATAAACTCAGCTAAGAATACACAACAATATTAATTTCAGCATCGTTTATAAGAATGAACTATGGGAATGAAACAAACTGATCAACAGCAGAATGGATGTTTAAATTTATTTTTCTATGATTCAAAAAATGTCATGTGTACTCTCCAATAGTCTTTGAATGTGACAAAGAATGTTAGAGACATAGAGGAAATTTAAAAAACAAAATATTGAATGACAAAAACAAGCTGCAAAAAATAATTAAATATGATAACATTTACATTTTAAATTTAGATAAGTTGGATTATGAGAATTTCAGAATTCTGTTTTAAGCTTGCTGGCAAAGTAACCACCAAGAAATAAACATTTTCTTGAATATCCTTAAAACTTGATTTATCTAGTTGGAGGATATGTTAGATATGACAAAGTACAGGATGGTTAGTTTTAGAAAGTGCAGAGCTGTCACACTCTTATCAGTTGTGCAGTATATACCTGGGTCATAAAAACCTAGAGCCATCTCCCAGAAGTCTCAGGTATGGGCCATTAAAGAGATTTATTATTTTCTTATTGTATAAAGAACTAATCTTTCATAAGATAGATTTTAAAATTATTGAGTCATAAAACACACAGCAGGTGCGTGTGTGCGTGTGTGTGTGTGTGTGTGCGCGCGTGTGCATGTCCAGGTGTCTAAAATTAACTTTTTGTGCATCCTAAGAATCTTAGCATTGGAAGGGTGGGAAAGAACAGGATCTGTGTTGGAGTAGACATATTTTCAGTAATATTCTATTTCCATTTTAAAAGGTCAAATAAAAATGAATGTTAATTCCCAATGGAGAGTATTTAGTACTTCTAATATTTCTATATATGCTATATTTTTTCAAAATATCAGCTAAAATTATTTTATAAAGATTTTTTAAAAAACAATTTGAATAAATGGCACAAACTTTCTAAGAGCATAATAAAAGGAAAGGAAAAAAGAGTGTTATTTTGCTGTGAGCTCTGGGGAATGGGAAGCAAAAGAAGTTGATTTTCTTTAAGTCAATTTTCTGAATTTTGCACATTTCTCACATTGTGCATGCAATTCTGCAATCAGGAAAAAAGAAATAAAGAAAAAAGGAAAAATATTCTTATGAAGTCAAGCTCGGGACTGCTTAGGTAAACTTACAGATTGTGTCAAAATGGCAGACAGAACTGAACATCAGTTTCTCCCATCATATTCCTAATCCCCTTAAATGTCAGGAAAGGCAGGTTTTGGTATGTAATTAACTCCATAAGGGCATGGGGGTAAAGGAAAGTGCAAATTCCCGGAAGAAGGAAAGCTGATGGGGTAGAGGCCCTGAGTGGGTGGAGTTGGAAGTGGGAATGAAGAGCCTTGAAGCCCCGAACTGGACTAGGGGACACCAGGCAGTGGGAGTGGGGTGGTCATAGGCCCAAGTCTACTGATTTGCGTAGGGGTCGGGGCCTAGAGCCCAGCAGTGCCTCCCCCGCCCTCAGCCAGGAGATGTAGAGTGGTTGGGGGTTCGGGAGGGGATCAGGGAGAGGATTGTAGGGCGGTGTTTGGCAGGAAACAGAGGCCTCTCTCCCGGCAGGAAGCTGCCCTAAGAAAAGAGGGAAGCGATTGCAGAGGCAGCAGCTGCTGGTGGAAAACCTATGTGTGGGAGGGGTGCTGTCGCTGCCTATACCGAGGTTGAGGGCGAACGATCTCAGCGCTGGGGACTCTATCGCCGCCCTCCTATACAAGCTTCTTGCCTCAGAATCCTCTCCCTTTAGCTCTTGCAAATACTCATTCGGCTGGTCTGCTGCTCCTCCTTCGTCACAGGCTTACAAGTAAGGCAGGAATGAGGGCCGGGATCCCAGACGGTGGGGAGTTGGGCTGTGGACTGCGGAACCAGAGGATGGGGGTTGGTAGGAAAATTGACAGGAACATTGGAAAGAATGATAAGGTTCGAGAGAAGGGAAACTGGGAAGGAAGGGTGATTTAGGAGCAGTGGTGGTGGTGGTGATGGTGGGGGGGGAGACACTGGGATGGTATACCAAGGTGATCAGAAAGGGAATTTTTGATGGGAGCCCAGTGGTAAAATGCAGATAGCCAGGAATAGATACGAAGGAGAAATGAGCGCGAGGTAGCCTGCTTGGGTGTGGACAGGAAGGATGGATGAACAGCAGGGGGCTATGGAGAGTAGACCTGGGGACTGCATGTACTGATGGAGAGATGAAGTTGGGGCTAGAAATGATGAATGTGTTTGTGGGACTACAAAGGGGACAGGGGGTCAGAAAGTATGCAAAAGAGCCCATCTCGCGTCTCAACAACCACGATGACCACAGCCACCTGTTTAGTTTTCTCCTGCAGCCAAATAAACCTGGAATGAAGACAAGGCAGGCAAGCATCCTAGAGTGTATTGATACCTAATATTGCTACAGTGCTGCATCTATTTCCTGCCACTCCAACACTTGACACAGTTCTGTTGAAAGATCATCTTCCCTCTTGGGAGCCATAGGTGTGGCATGTCTCAATGTGCAGTTGCTTTTAATACTAATAATCAATATATCCTTAGATTCAGATTATAGAGAATACTGGGGAGATTTCATAGTGCGGGACACAAAATAACATACAGTAAAATTTAATATTAATACTTAGATGAAATCATAAATAAGCGATTATGATTTGCTCAAATTCGTAGGGAGTCTGTGATTTCTTTTAGTATACAAATTCTCTAAAAGTTATATATAGGTATATGAGAGTGTATTCTCTTAGCTTTGAGGTGGTGTTTGGTTTTCATTGCTTTCTTAGTGTTTATAATTAAGTTTAAGGATATTTTTCCCACTTAATAAAATAAATAGGTTAATCATAAGTACAATTTGTATTCTTCATATGTCTAGTTCTTTAAAGATCAAAATAGAGTTTTAGTCTGTCATTGAGTACATGAAATAAAATAACTATAAGTTGATTCCTTTATTCTCTGTTAGTAATAACAAAAATTTTCCACTGTTAATAACTAACATTAGAGTTTTGGAAAGGGTAACTTCTATAGAAACTTAATGACGTATTCTTTCAGGAAAATTAAAACTAAACGGAGTATGGTGCCCTCTACCTTGCTGGGAACTGGTTTTTTTGTTTTTTGTTTTTTTTTTTTTTAATTTAAGCTCTCATACAGCAAGAACATGATTCTTGAATAAGATCATTAATTATACCCTTGAAGATTTTTTACTTAACATTTCCTTGTATTAACCATAAAATGATGTAATCGATACCAAAGAAAAAACATACAAAAGATTCTGTGAACAATAAAGATTTAGATTCAGCCTCAGAACACTTGGTGTCTCTGTGTGCTGTTTCTCCACTGGGCCGACACTTCCCATCCACCTAGGACTCCCGACTGCTGCTAGGGCTGGACCCCAGCACTTCAGGACACATATGAATAGCTTGTGTAGCAGTATACCTGGTGTGTAAGGACTTGGCAATACAAGGAAAAAAACCTCATTTTGTATTACATAGAATGTCTCTCCTTAGCCTCTTTCCTCCCATTGCAGGTATGAAAACTCACCACAACAAGACAGCTTCAAGACAGCAAACCAGGAAGGCTTTATGTTACCTCATCAGTTTTACAACCAGAAAAAGGTCTCACAAAAGAAGCAAAGGGGCAGATATTCCTGGACCCAGAGGAATATCCCGGGCTTCAGAATTTCTCATGGATGGAAGGAAGGTGGTGAGCCCATCACCTAGTGAAAAGGAACTGTTTTGGATCAGATGTGTATAATTCCTCTCTTTATATAGTGAAATATGATGGAATTGACTGTGTCTATGGCCTGGAACTTCACAGAGATGAAAGGGTTTTAATGCTTGAAATCCTTCCTGATAAGGTGCTACTTCCTCAAGTCAGACATGTGCACCTTGCAAATACCATAATAGGCAAAGCAGTGGAACATATGTCTGAGAGTAAGCATGGTTCTAAGGATGAATGGAGGGGGATGGTCCTAGCCCAAGCACCTATCATGAAAGCCTGGTTTTATATTACCTATGAGAAAGATCCTGTCCTGTACATGTACCAGCTTCTAGATGATTATAAAGAAGGTGACCTCCGTATCATGCCAGAGTCCAGTGAGTCTCCTTCAGCAGAGAGGGAGCCCGGAGGAGTTGTAGATGGCCTGATAGGCAAACATGTGGAATATACCAAAGAAGATGGCTCCAAAAGAATCGGAATGGTCATTCACCAAGTGGAAGCCAAACCCTCTGTGTATTTCATCAAGTTTGATGATGATTTCCACATCTATGTCTATGATTTGGTGAAAAAGTCCTAACTGTTAGGGTAAAATGTGCCACAATTTTGGAAATAAACGTATAATTTGTAGACACTCCAAAAAATGCTGCTTTTCAGTGTATTGAAAGTTTAAGGGTCCCTGAAAACCCAACGTCTTTGCCAGCATAACTGTTGTTTTGTTCTGAAAAATACAAGTTTATGTGGACATGACATGCTGTGTGTAAGCACTTTGTCTTGTTGAAAAGATTGAGTGTGTTTGGTGGATGGGGCACGAAAGGAAGGAACAGCTGTCAATTCAGGCTGTGAATAAAGTGCAGCTAGTATCATAATCACTCATCTAAAAATGGAACAAGACTTAGCTGGTCTGATCTGGAGGGGAGGGGAAAGGACTAATGATGGGCTGTGGGGGATGGGACAGGAGGAGGTATCTACTTAGGCAGAGGGAGAGAGGGGCCAAACAATTGGGAGTGAGTTTGTGCAATACCTGCCAAGCAGAACCTCAATCATCAGACTAAATATACTAACATAGTACTTTATAAACTCTGGGCTATGGGATGCCTCTTTGTGTACTTCCTAGAGGACCCAGACATGGTAGATCTAAGACCTTAAGGTCATGATTCATTTCCCCTTACACTGGATAACCAATGATTGTGGAGAAGAGTTAGTGGTGTTCTCAGAACTCAAGAGATGCCACCTTGAGTTTGGAATATATTTTATCTGGAAGAATGGAATGTTGCTGAACCCTTGTATAGCAGTCTCATAACTGCTCTTTCTTCATTTGAAATGTTTCTTGTCTTCCTAGAGAGGAGAGGCATCAGCCTAATATTTCTTCATGACATGGGACTTTCCATTCTTCTTTTAGCAGCTTCTTGAGCCGCGGGTGGTTCTACCCAGTACCCAACAAAGGGAGGACTTTTGCCTTCTGGAGTCTTATTCTGGCTAGATCTACACAACAGAAAATCAGTGACTACTGACTCCTCACTGATATCTCATTACCAATTTCTATCCTTTTAAGCTTTCATGGAGCTGTAGCGGAATGTTGTGTAGCTTTTTGTTTCTAGGTGATATAGGTGCCACAGGCATTCAGTATGGGAGTTGTGACTTTGTATAGCTAATTTCTTTGGCTTTATAATGCCACAGGGAGTGGTTGTGGTTGGCGAAATGACAACCTCAGTAAAGTCCCTCAGAATTATGGTGAAGTGACTTGTGTCCTTCTCTTCCTCTTTGTCTAGTCTTTTCCAAGTTCTCCTGAAGTTCTTCTCAAAATCCTTTCTCTGCTTTCCACATCTCCACCCTTCACTAAACTAATACTTCTGCCCCAAAAGGAAGAGTGCTGGTTGATTCCTGCTGCAACGGCTTCTCTAACACAATGCATAGTGTGTGTGGGGGGGAGGGTAGGCAAGGAGCTTCTAGGAGTTGAAAGTGTGCGGTAAATCCAGTTAATTTTGTCCACCCAACACTGACTCAGGCTGAATGCCAGACAGTGAATGGAATCTGACATAATTTTCTTCTGTACATATATGAATACACCTCAGTGAATCTTATCATCATGTATAGACATAAGAATGGGGTCCTAATTAGAATAAGATGTAATCCATACTTGTATATTATATCAAAATGAATTCTACTGTCATGTATAACTAAAAAGAACCAATACAAAAGATAAAAAGAATTACACAAGGCAAACCCACCTTACCATAGCAGAAATTGTCTTTCATACATTACACATTTTGTCCAATGTCGGCCAGCTGTCATGTTTTGTTTGGCATGTGTTTTTATTATTTTCTACTTTAAATTATGTATTTTGGACATTTGGGAGAGTCCACATAATGTAAATCCATTTCTGGTTTCTGAAAACCAAATGAAACAAACAAATGATGGGGGCCTGCATTTAAAAAAAGGATGCACACAGCTCATTTTAGTCTCAAAATGTCCTCTTCAGTTGACCATTTCCCCAACTGGCCTGCCTCATTCTAATAAGATGCACAGTTGCACTGTGGAAATGCATTTGTAAATTTAGGGTTGGACTTAGGAAAATCTGCCCCTGTTTTCCTTTCTTTGACCCATTAATTTCTTAATTCATTTGCACTCTTCTAGGCATGGGAATGTACAATACAGTAATGAACAAAGGAATGAAAGAAGATCTTACCTTCCTGGAACTTTCGTTTTAGCTGGAACTTTCATTTTAGCATGGGAGATAAGTGGTAGCCAAGATAAATAAGTAAATACAAAGGAATTTTATAGTGATGATGCTATGAAGGAAAGAAAAGCAAGATAGGAAAATAAAATTCCAGGTAGAAGACTGCAATTAGAGAGAGGGTGACCAGGGAAGTCCTCACTGAGAACTTGACTTTTGAATAAAGACCTGAAGGTAATTTGAAAACTGGTCCTGTAACTGTTCCTCCAGGTAGAGGGACAGGAAATGCTGAGAACTCAAAGCAGGAGAAAGCTTGGCATAGTTGAGGAGAAGCAGACAGGATGGCATCATGGCTGGAATTGAGTGAGCAAGGTAGAGGTTCACAGGAGATGATTTCAGAAAGACCATTGGGATGGGGAGTCAGCTTAAAATTGTTTAGGTTGAAATATGTTGAACAGAATTTGTTTTTTTATTGAGTGACTATTCAGATATGTATAACAGAGGAATGACATATTTTCCCTCATATTTCACCAGGATCAATCTGGCAACTCCAGAAGATAGTCTGTTAAGGATTAAGGCAGGAAAATCAAATATGATAATGGAACATGGAAGTGATCTCAAAAACATATTTGCACATAGGAAACTTGCATTATAATAGAAGAGGCATTTCAAATTATTGATGAAAGATATTTATTTCTATTTTTTATTTTTTAAAAAAATTTAAATTCATTTTAGTTATACATGATAGTAAAATGATCTCTGATACATCAAATATAATGGAGTGTAATTTCTCATTCTTCTGGTTATACATGATATAGAATACCATTGGTTGTATAGTTTTATATGTAAATAGGGTAATAATGTCTGATTCATTCTATTATCCTTCCTACTCCCATACTCGCTCTCCTCCTTTCACTCTCCTCTACTTAATCTAAAGTAATTCTCTTCTTCCCTAGCATCCCCCTCCCCACCGTGCCACCCTGTCTTGTGACTTAGCATCCACATATCAGAGAAAACATTTGACCTTTGGTTTTTTTGGGATTGGCTTATATTTCTTAGCATGCTATTCTCCAGCTACATCCATTTACTGGCAAATGCCATAATTTTATTCTTCTTTAAGGTTGAGTATTCCATCATACATACACACACAGACACACACAGACACACACACACACACACACACACACACACACACACATATCACAGGTTTTTAATCCTTTCATTTGTTGAGGGGCACCTGGGTTGGTTTCATAGTTTAGTTATTGTGAACTGAGCTGCTATGAACATTGATGTGGCTGCATCACTGCAATATGCTGATTTTAAGTCCTTTGGGGATAGTCCAAGGAGTCAGATAGCTAGGTCAAATGGTGGTTCCATTCCAAGTTTTCTGAAGAATCTCCATGCTGCTTTCCAGAGTGGTTGCACCAATTTGCACTCCTACCAGCAATGTATGAGTGTACCTTTGTTCCCCACATCCTCACCAACATTTATTGTTGTTTGTATTCTTGATAATTGCAATTCTGACTGGAGTGAGATGAAATCTTAGAATAGTTTTGATTTACATTTCTCTAATTGCTAAAGATGCTGAACATTTTTTCATATGTTTGTTGACTGATGATTATGTTTCTTCTGTGAAGTGTCTGCTCAGTTCCTTAGCCTATTTATTTATTGGGTTATTTGTGTTTTTTTGGTGTTAAGTTTTTTTGAGTTTTTTTTTTATATATCCTGGAGATTAATGCTTTATCTGAGGTACATGTGATAAGATTTCTCCCATTCTGTAGGCTCTCTCTTCGCATTATTGATTGTTTACTTTGCCAAGAATAAACTTTTTAGTTTGAATCCATCCTGCTTATTGATTCTCGATTTTACTTCTTGTGCTTTAGGAATCTTTTTAAGGAAGTCAAATCCGAAGCTCACATGGTGAAAATATGGTCCTATTAGGTGCAGGGTCTCTGGTTAGTACCTAAGTCTTTGATTCACTCTGAGTTGAATTTCATGCAGGGTGAGAGATAGGGTTTAATTTCATTTTCTTACATGTGGATTTCCAATTTTCCCACCACTATTTATTGAATAGGCTATCTTTTCTCCAGTGAATGTTTTTGGAGCCTTTCTCTAGTATGAGATAACTCTATTTATGCAGGTTTTTCTGTGTCTTCTATTTTGTACCATTGGTCTACATGTCTTTTTGGTGCCATCCCATTTTTGTTACTATTGCTCTGTAGTATAGTTGAAGGTCTGATATGTGATACCTCCTGTATCACTCTTCCTGCTAAGGATTGCTTTGGCTATTCTGGGTTTCTTATTTTTCCAAATGAATTTCACTATTCCCTTTTATATTTTTTATGAAGAATGTCATTGGGAGTTTAATTGCAATTGCATTAAATCTGTATAATGCTTTTGATTGTATGGCTACGTTGACAATATTAATTCTGCCTATTCAGAACCATGGGAGGTCTTTCCATTTTCTAAGGTCTTCTTCAATTTCTTTCTTTAGTGTTCTGTAATTTTCACTGTAGAGGTCTTTTATCTCTTTATTAGATTGATTCCCAAGTATTTTATTTTGTTGAAGTTATTTTGAATGGGGTAGTTTTCCTAACTTCTCTTTCAGTAGATTCATCACTTATGTATAGGAAAGTGTTTGATTTATGGGTGTGTTAATTTTATACTGCTACTTTGCTGAACTGATTTATTAGTTCTTGGAGTTTTCTCGTGGAATTTTTTGGCTCTTCTAAATATAGAATCATGTCATCAGTAAATAGAGATAGTTTGAGCTCTTCTTTTCCTATTTGTATCTCTTTAATTTCTCCTGTCTAATTTCTCTGGCTAGAGTTTCAAGGATAGTGTTGAATAGAAGTGGTGAAAGAGGGCATCCCTGTCTTGTTCTAGTTTTAGATGGAAGGCTTTCAGTTTTTCTCCATTTAGAATGATGTTGATCTTGGGTTTTAGCATAAACAGCATTTATGATGTTGAGGTATGTTCCTACCATCCCTATGTTTTCTAGTGTTTTGGACATGAAGAGGTGCTGTATTTTGTCAAATGCTTTTTTTGCATTTATTGAATAATCATATGATTCTTTTTTTTTTTTATTTATTGTGAACAAATGGGATACATGTTCTTTCTCTGTTTGTACATAGAGTAAAGGCATACCATTTGTGTAATCATACGTTTACATAGGGTGATGTTGGTTGATTCATTCTGTTATTTTTTTCCCCTTCCCCCCACCCCTCCCATCCCTCTTTTCCCTCTATACAGTCCTTCCGTCCCCCATTCTTGCCCCCCTCCCTAACCCTCACTCTAACCCTAAAACTAACCCCTCCCACGCCCCATTATGTATCATCATCCACTTATCAGCGAGATCATTCTTCCTTTGGTTTTTTGAGATTGGCTTATCTCACTTAGCATGATATTCTCCAATTTCGTCCATTTGCTTGCAAATGCCATAATTTTATCATTCTTTATGACTGAGTAATATTCCATTGTATATATATATGCCACAGTTTCTTTATCCATTCATCAACTGAAGGGCATCTAGGTTGGTTCCACAATCTGGCTATGGTGAATTGAGCAGCAATGAACATTGATGTGGCTGTATCTCTGTAGTATGCTGATTTTAAGTCCTTTGGGTATAGGCCAAGGAGTGGGATAACTGGGTCAAATGGTAGTTCCATTCCAAGTTTTTTAAGGAATCTCCATACTGCCTTCCAGAGTGGTTGCACTAATTTGCAACCCCACCAGCAATGTATGAGTGTACCTTTTTCCCCACATCCTCGCCAACACCTGTTGTTGCTTGTGTTCTTGATAATCGCCATTCTGATTGGGGTGAGATGGAATCTTAGGGTGGTTTTGATTTGCATTTCTTTTATTACTAGAGATGTTGAACATTTTCCATATGTTTGTTGATTGTTTGTAGGTCTTCTTCTGTGAAGTGTCTGTTCATTTCCTTAGACCATTTGTCGATTGGATTATTTGTAGTCTTGGTGTTGAGTTTTTTGAGTTCTTTATAGATTCTGGAGATTAGTGCTCTATCTGAAGTGTGATGGCCATACTACCAAAAGTGCTATACAGATTCAATGCAATTCCAATTAAAATCCCAACGATGTACCTTACAGAAGTAGAACAAGCAATCATGAAATTCATCTGGAAGAATAAGAAACCCAGAATTGCTAAAGCAATCCTTCACAGGAAAAATGAAGCAGGGGGTATTGCAATACCTGAACTTCAACTGTACTACAAAGCAATAGTAACAAAAACGGCATGGTATTGGTACCAAAATAGACAGGTAGATCAATGGTACAGAATAGAGGACACGGACACAAACCCAAACAAATATAATTTCCTCATACTAGACAAAGGGGCCAAAAATATGCAATGGAGAAAAGATAGCCTCTTCAATAAATGGTGCTGGGAAAACTGGAAATCCATATGCAACAAAATGAAAATAAACCCATATCTCTCACCGTGCACAAAACTAAACTCAAAATGGATTAAGGACCTCGGAATCAGACCAGAGACCCTTCATCTTATAGAAGAAAAAGTAGGTCCAGATCTTCAACATGTCGGCTTAGGACCAGACTTTCTCAACAGGACTCCCATAGCACAAGAAATAAAAGCAAGAATCAACAACTGGGATAGATTCAAACTAAAAAGCTTTCTCTCAGCAAAGGAAACTATCAGCAATGTGAAGAAAGAGCCTACAGAGTGGGAGAAAATCTTTGCCAATCATATGATTCTTAACTTTAAGTCTATTGATGTGATGAATTATGTTTATTGATTTCTGGATATTGAACCAACCTTATATCCCTGGGATGAACCCCACTTGATCATCATGCAGTATCTTTTTAATATGTTTTTGTATGTGATTTGCCAGAATTTTATTGAGAATTTTTATGTCTATGTTCATCAGGAATATTGGTCTGATGTTTTCTTTCTTTGATGTGTCTTTGTCTGCTTTGGGTTTCAGGGTGATATTAGCATTATAGAATGAGTTTGGAAGGATTCCCTCCTTTTCTATTTCATGAAATACTTTGAGAAGTATTGGTATCAGTTATTATTTGAAGGTCTTGTAGAACTTGGTTGATAATTCCTCTGGTCCCAGGCTTTTCTTGGTTGGTAGGTTTTTGATGGCTTCTTCTATTTCATTGCTTGAAATTGATCTGTTTAAATTGTGTATGTCCTCCTGATTTAGTTTGGGCGGATCATACATCTCTAGAAATTTGTTGATGTGTTTGAGATTTTCTATTTTGTTGGAGTATAGATTTTCAAAATAGCTTCTAATTATGTTTTGTATTTTGATAGTGTCTGTCACGGTATTTCCTTTTTCATCATCAATTTTAGTAATTTCAGGTTTCTTTTCTTCATTCGTGTGGCTAAGTGTTTATCAATTTTGTTTAATTTTTTCAAAGGACCAACTTTTTGTTTTGCCATATTTTTCAATCATTTCTTTTGTTTCAATTCCATTGATTTCAGCTCTGATTTTAATTATTTTCTATCTTCTACTTCTTTTTTTCTTTTTTGCTGATTTGTTCTTCTTTTTCTAGAGTTTTGAGTTGTAATGTTAGGTCATTTATTTGTTGACTTTTTATTCTCTTATTGAATGAGCTCAATGCAATGTACTTTTTTCTTAGCACTGCCTTCATGGTGTCCCAGAGATTTTGATATAGTGTATCACTAGTCTCATTTGACTCTAAGAGGTTTTTTATTTAATCCCTGATTTCTTTTGTTATCCATTCATGATTCAATAGTGTACTATTTAGTCTCCAAAAATAGAAGTTATTCTATCACTGATTTCTAATTTCATTCCATTTTGATCTGATAGGATGCAGGATATTATCACAATTTTTGTGTATTTGCTGAGTTGCTTTGTGGCACAAGATATGGTATATTTTAGAGCAGGATCCATGTGCTGCTGAGAAAAATGTGTGTTCACTCATTGATGGATGAAATACTTTATGTGTCTATTAAGTCTAAATTTTTTATTGTATTATTTAAATCTAGAGTTTCTGCATTATTTTTTGTTTGGAAGATCTATCCAGTGGTGAGAGCTGTGTGTTAAAGTCACCAAGTATTATTGTGTTGTGGCCTATTTGATTCTTGAAATTGAGAATTGTTCATTTAATGTACATAGATGCTCCATTGTTTGGGGCATAAATATTTATCATTTTTATGTCTCATTGATGTATAGTTCCTTTTAGCAGTATGAGATGTCCTCCTTTTTCCCTTCTGATTAACTTTGACTTGAAGTCTACTTTATTTGATATGAGGGTAGAAACCCTTGCTTGTTTACGTGATCCATGTGAGTAAGTGATATGTTTCTTCTCCTCCTTTACTTTTAGTCTGTGGATGTCCTTGCCTATGAGGTGAGTGTCTTGGAGACAGCACATTATTGGGTCCTGTTTTTTAATCCAATCTACCAGTCCATGCCTTTTGATTGATTTCTTTAGGACACTAACATTCAAGGTTATTATTGAGATATGATACGTGTTCTCATTTTTGTTTATTTCTCATTTTTAATTTCAGTTAGTTTCTCCTTTGATTGACTATTCCTGCATCATTGTTCCTCTCTTGGCTATTTTCACTTTTTTTCCACACTTCATCCTTATGGACTATTTTGTTTTGAGAATGTTCTGTAGTGTAGACTTTCTAGCTGAGAATTCTTTTAACTTGTTTATAAAGGAAGGTTTTTATTTAATCTTCGAATATG
This sequence comes from Sciurus carolinensis, assembly GCF_902686445.1. Lineage (NCBI taxonomy): Eukaryota > Metazoa > Chordata > Mammalia > Rodentia > Sciuridae > Sciurus > Sciurus carolinensis. Next base: position 46,149,387 of record NC_062232.1, read on the forward strand.
AAATTTAATTTTGCTGGATATAAAATTCTTGGTTGGAATCTGTTTACTTTCAGAGCTTGAAATATATTATTCCAGGACTTCCTAGCTTCCTAGCTCTGAGTTGGGAAATCAGCTGAGCTCTGAATTGGTTTCCTCCTTTATGTAATTTGATTTTTGTCTCTCACAGCCTATAAGATTTTATCTTTATTCTCTGTATTAGTCATTGTCATTATAATGTGTCTTGGTGCAAGTCTGCTGTAATTTTGTACATTTGGGGTTCTGTAAACCTCTTATATTTGATTCCCCACTTCATTCTTTAGATTTGAGAAATTTTCTAATATTATATCATTGAAAAGATTTTGAATTCCTTTGGTTTTTATCTCTGCTCCTTTATCTAACCTGATAACCCTTAAATTCGGCCTTTTCATGTTGTCCCATAATTCTCAGATGTATGTTCTGTTCATGATTTCTTACCATCTTCTGTGCATGGTCAGTGCTATTTTCAAGATTATACATTTTGTCTTCATCACCTAAGGTTCTGTCTTCCAAATGGTCTAGTTTGTTGTTGATGCTTTCTATTGAATTTATAATTTGGTTTATTGATTCTTTCATTTTGAGAATTTTTGCTTTTTTTCACAATATCTTTTTAAAAAAATATTTAGTTGTTAATGGATTTTTAAAAAAAAATATTTATTTAGTTGTTGAGGGACCTTCATTTTATTTATTCATTTATATATAGTGCTGAACATCAAAACCAGGGCCTCACCCCTAGCAGGCAAATGTTCTACTACTGAGCCACAACACCAGCCCCTCTAACTCTTTATTGAAGTGATCTTTCACTTCCTGTATATTTTCTTTGATTTCACTCCTTATACTATCCTTTACTTTGCAGATCAGTTTAGTGATGTACATTCTAAACTCTTTCTCTGACATTTCTTCCAGTGTTGTCAGTGAATTCTGTTATTGGAGCATCTTGGTTTGTTTGGGGTCCTTTATTCCCTTGTTTTTGTCATGTTGTTCATGTACTTTCCCATTTAGCAGTATGGATCTAAGGCAGCCCAAATTCTACCCTGTAGCCTTATAGTCTCTCTAAAGGTTTCCAATACCTTGCCTTTAAGTGGGGAGACCAATATCAACAGCAACCAATGTAAACAACATAAAATCCCAAATCCACTAGATCCTACTAAAGCTACCACAGTTTTCTCTCAATAAACAGAAATAATGAGCTCAATTATTGTCTACACTATATACAGTAAATTTTCTAAAAGGATTTTCAATTTCAAATGTTGAACAAAGAACAGAAGTGGTGCAGAACATGATGTATGTGAGGGAGGAGGAGAGAAGCCAGAAGTAAAAGTTTATAGTAAGAGTGGAATTTATAGAGATTGACCATTAGTGGGAGAATAGAGAATACAGGAAACAGACAAGTGAGAGGGCAAATATATATAATAAAAAATTAAACATATAAGGATACACAACAGAACTGCAAAATATCATTTTTATATCACAGTTCTCCACAAACTTTTGCATGAGAAATACTTGGTTTCAATAATAGTAGAGATACCAGAGAAGAGAAAAAAAATTATGTAAAAAGAAAAACAAACAAAACAAAACAAAAAATCTCAATGGAAAACTGAACAACTGTTTGCTTCAGAGTTCCATGTTTTCTTAGTCCTGTCTCTGATTCTTCATGGGATTGCCAGGCCCAGATTGGCCCACACAGTCATTATCCCATGGATCTGATTTTCAGATACCCAAGTCTCAGCCACATTGCAGTCCCAAGATCTCAATGCTATTCCAATTTGCAGAGAGATTACCAGGGATGTGCTCACATAGAGTGACCCTGAAAAGAAGCTCCAAGATGGAGGTCACCAGTACTTCCAACAGGAAAACTTCAGGTATAGCCAACCCTGCAGGCACCCCAAACTGAGCCTCCAGGTCCTGGCTGGTGTCCCCAAACAGAGGCAGTTGTACCCTGAGATGGTAGTGGTGGCCATCTGACTGGCCCTCTGGTCCCCTAGGTGCTGGTTAGCATCTCAAGATGGAGGTGGCTGTGTGTAACCAAACCTGTAGGCATTCTGGCAGTGGAACTCTGGGTGGCAGCAGTATTGGGTAAGTAGTAGTGGGTAGTAGGTTATGGGCAGCAGCACCCAGAGAACCAGTTGGTGGCAGTAGTACCAGTGGTAATGGTGTCTGGAGAAAAGACCTTTGGGTGACAGTAAGAACAGTGACCCCAGCATTGGGTGTAGGCAGCAGCTGTACCCAGAAGGAAGACTTCTAGGTGACAGTAGCAGTGGCATTGGGCAGCAGCAGCATTGGCAGCAGGGACATAATGGTAGCAGCATAGGTAGTAGCTGTGCCCTGGGAAAAGACTTCTGGGCAATGTCAGCTGCATCTTTAGCAGCTGTGTCTTTGGTAGTGGTATCTGCAGCAGCAGTCATGGAAAATATTTTGCTCAATAAGTGGTGCTAGATTAATTTGTCACACGTGACCAAAAATTTTTTCCCTTTATACTTCTTACATGCAATAAATTTCAAATGCATAATATTATTACTCATATAAGAAAAGTGACACTTATGAAACATTTAGGAGAAAATGTAAGAGAATATTTAATTTTGGGCTTACTGGGGAAAATGTAAAAGCACACAAAATATATATATAGTGAAGGAAATTTTTGATATATATGATTACAATAAAAGGCAGAACTTCTTAATTATGAAAGTCATCACAAAGCAGGGAAAAACAGCATTTGGCTACAAACTAGGATAGAAAAAAATTGTGAATAGGCATTTCAGAAAACAGCAGGCACATGGTCAATAAACAGAGACTGCTTTAATTTGCCTCACATCACTTTATTCTATCTTTTCTATAGTGGACATCATCTTATAATGAATTATATAATTCATTTAATTAATATGTTTATTATTTCTCCTATTAGTATATAAGGCACTGAAAATGCATGATTTTTCTCTATATTTACCAATTTATCCCAAGCACTTAAGATGAGTACCTGAAATATAGTACATGATCAGTTAATATTTTTTTAATATGAATCTCATCAAGAATCAGGAAAATGAAAGTTACAATTACATGATTTCATAGGCAGTAGATCAGCAACATGTATGAAATTGGAAAATATGTATTGATTAGTTAAACAAATAGAAGAGATCCTATATACTCTTGGGAGTTTAAGCTGGAGAGAAATTTTCCATTATCTCATATATTTGATGATGATCTATTACCAAAATTTTTTTTCACATAAGTTTGGGGAAAGAACTCACCATTCACATGAATCTCATAAACAAGCAGGAGTTTCTATCCTCATATCTGATACAGAGGAGTTCAAGTCAAAATTATTCTGAAGGGACAGAGAGCCACTTCATACTGCTTCAGGGAACTATACATCAATAAGACATAACAATCTTAAATATTTATATCCCAAACAATGGATCATCTATATAATGAAAGAAACCATTCACAATCTCAAGAATCAAAATGATCACTGCAGAGTAATACTGGGTGACTTCAACATGTCTCTCTTACCACTCAATAGAGTTTCAAAACAGAAACTGAATAAAGAAGCCATAAAACTAAACAGTGTGCTTAATAATTTAGATGTAACAGACATATGTAGAATATTTCATCCATCAAGTACTGTTTTAGTCAGTTTTTTTACTACTTTGACTAAGAGACTGGACCAGCACAATTTTAGAGGAGGAAAAATTTATTTGAAGTCTCATAGTTTCAGGGGTCTCAATTTCATAGACAGCAGGCTCCATTCCTCAGGGCTCAAGGTGAGGCAGAAAATCATGTGGAAGAGTGTGACAGAGGAAAGTGGCTCACATGATTATCAGGAGGGAGAGAAAGAGAGAGAGAGAGAGAGAGAGAGAGAGAGAGAGAGAGAGAGAGAGAGAGAGAGAAAGGTCTCCATTTGCCAGATACAAATATATATCCCAAAGTTATGCCCCAATTCCCCATACTCTACCACATCAGTTACCACAGTTAATCCCTATCAGAGGATTACTTCACTGATTGGGTTAAGACTGACACAATCATTTCTCCTCTGAACTTTCTTGCATTGACTCATACATGAGCTTTTGGGGGACACCTCACATCCAATCCATAATATTACACACCTGGAGCCAAAAAACTCAAAACCATCTCATAATACAAAATACACTTTGTCTATTTCAAAGAATCCTAATAGTCTCAACAGTTCTAAGATTGCTCAAATTTTAAGTCCAAAGTCTTCTCTGAGGCTCAAGGTAATCTCACATTTTTAGCTCCTGTGAAATTAAAAGCAATTTACAAATATCCAGTATATAAAGGTACAGAGTAAACATTTCCATTCACAAAAATAGGGCATAGAAAGAAAGGATAGGACCAAAGCAAGACCAAAATTCATCTAGGCAAAGAAGTTCTTCTATAGCTCCATGTTCATCATCTGGGGGCACATGGCAGTGTGATGCTCCCTCCAAATGACTTGTGTGGCTTCACCCCTGTGACCATGTGTTTTGCAGCTCAAGAGGCCTTTCTGTTGGCTTGTGTGTGCTCAATTCCTGCCACTTTCCTAGGATGATGTCCCACATTACTGACATGTCTTAATATCAGAAGTCTCCACTGCATCTTCTACTTATTCCTCAAATCTCCACACATTACCTTCTTAGGATCTACAGTTAGGGACTCCAATCCTGAAACACTTTTCCTGGCCTCCCAGGACTTCCTTTGAAATCTTGGTGGAAGCCTCCATGACCTCCTAACTCCAGCATCCTGCATTCCTGCAGAACCAGCACCATGTGGTTGATGCCAAGATCTGCCACCAACTTGAGCAGTAGCCAAGCCTCCAGGGACCTCAACTGCATCAGCCTCTGATTTTCTGAGAATGCTGAGAAAACTTCCTAGGCTCTGTTGTGCAAGAAGAGTGTCCCACTAGTTTCCTCTCAAGAGAACTTTTACTTTTACTTCCTTGAATCTGAGATAGGTATGGTCTTGCCAGTTCCTGAGATGTCCTCAAGTCATCTTTCTCATTGTCTCTGGGAAAAGTCTTTACCACTTCTTTAGTGAGTGTAATGTCTTTAACAACTACAACTTCCTTAGCCTCAGTTTTGCTCCCATATTTCAAGTCCATGTTTTTCAAATTTTTCTACTCTATGTTCTATTCCTGATTATCCAATAAATTTGGCTAAAAGTTGCCAGCAATGTCCATGCCACTGCCTGAATGCTATGCTGCCTAGACATTTCTTCCATCAGATTAAGAAGTGCATTACTTTTAAAAGCAGCTTCATAGAAAGTCTCAGGACATGGACAAAATGCATACAACTTCTCAGTCAGAATGTAACAAAAGGCCTCTAAGTTCCAACAGAATCCTCCTTTTCTGAACCTTCTTGAACCCTGTCTTAACTGACCACGGTCCTGTTGGCATTCTGGTCTCCTGAATTGGTAATTAAGCTCCATTTACAACAATCTAGAGCATTTCCAGATTGCACTGCTAAACATCTCAAATTTCTTCCCACCAATTCCAAAATGCTCCCAAAACTTATGAGCCACATGGTCAGGTTAGTTATAGCAACAACCCTACTCTTGATTCCAATTTCTGTTTTAGTCAACTTTTTCACTGCTGTGGCTAAAAGACCTGACCAGCACAATTTTAGAGGAGGAAAAGTTTATTTGAGGCCTCATGGTTTCAGAGGTCTCAATCCATAGACAGTAGCCTCCATTCCTCAGGGTTTTTAGGTGAGGCAGAACATCATGATGGAAAAGTGTGGCAGAGAAATGCGGCTCATCTCATGGTCAGGAAGCAGAGAGTGAGGTCTCCACTTGCCAGATACAAATATATAACCCAAAGTCACGCCCTAATTCCAACTTCTGCCAGTCACATTCTACCACTTCAATTACCACTCAATACCTATGGGGAGATTAATTCACTGATTGGATTAATACTCTGAAAACTAAATCATTTCTCCTGTGAACAACCTTGCATTGACACACATGAGCTTTTGGGAGACATCTCACATCCACACCATAACAATGACTAAATATACTTTCTTCTCAGTAACACATGGAATATTCTCTAAAATAGACCACATCTTAGTTCACAAAGCAACACTTAGGAAATACAAAAAAATAGAGTTAATTCTTTCATTTTACCAGATCACAATATAATGAAATTAGAAATTAATGATAAAATACATGCTATTCTAACACTTGGAGACTAAATAATATATTATTGTATGACCTACGGATAGCTGAAGAAATCAGGGATGAAATTAAAAAAACTGAGAGACAAATGAGAATAGCACCAAAACATATCAAAATCTCTGGGACACTCTGAAGGCAATTCTAAGAAGAATGTTCATTGCATTTAGCTCATTCATTAAAAGAACAGAAAATCACCAACTAAATAACTTAACGTTAAATCTCAAAGTCATAGAAAAGAACAAACACCAAAAGAAGTAGAAGGCAGGAAATAATAAAAATCAGAGCTGAAATTAATGAAATTGAAACAAAAATTTGAACAGTTGACTAAAAATAGTTGGTTCTTTGAAAAAATAAACAAATTGATAAATCCTTAGCCAAACTAATGAAGAAAAAGAATGAGAAATTAAAAGTACTAAAATTTGTGATGGAAAAGAATACATTAACATGGACACCACTGAAATACAGATGATAATCAGAAGCCACTTTGAAAATCTATACTGTAATAAATTAGAAAAACTTGAAGACATTGACAAAGATCTAGAGACATATGACCTAACAAAATTGAGTCAAGGGGATTTAGAAAATTTAAACAGATTAATTTCAAGCAATGAAATTGAAGACACTATCAGAAGCCTATCGACAAAGAAAAATCCAGGACCAGATTGATTCTCAACCGAGTTGTACATAACCTTCAAAGAAGACCTTACACCAATACTCCTAAAATTATTCCATGAAATAGAAAAGGAGGCAACTCTTCCAAACTCATTCTATGAAACTAGTATCACCCTGATACCAAAAGCAGACAAAGACACATCAAAGAAAGAAAACATCAGACCAATATCCCTCCTGAATATTGACACAAAAATTCTCAATAAAATACTGGCAAAATACATACAAAAACATACCAAAAGGTAGTGCACTATGATCAAGTGGGGTTCATTCCGGGGATGCAAGACTGGTTCAACATATGGAAATCAATAAACATAATTCACCATATCAATAGACTAAAAGACATGAATCACTTGCTTATGTCAATAGATGCAGAAAAGGTATTTGACAAAATTCAGTGTCCATTAATGCTCAAAACAGTAGAATAACTAGGAATAGTAGGAACATACCTCAACATTGTAAAAACTATATACTCTGGACCGAAGGTCAACATCATTCTAAATGAAGAAAAATGGAAAGAATTCCTTCTAAAAACTGGAATAAGACAGGGAGCCCTCTTCCACCACTCCTATTCCACATAGTCCTTGAAACTCTAACCCAAGCAATTAGACAAAAGAAGGAAATTAAAGGTATACAAATAGGAAAATAAGAGCTCACATTATTCCTATTTGCCAATGACATGGCTCTATATTTGGAATGTCTAAAAAACTCTACCAGAAATCTTCTAGTACTCATAAGTGAATTCACAAAGTAGCAGTGTATACAATCAACATCCATAAATCAGTTGCATTCCTATTTGCCAATGACATATCATCTGAAAGATAAATAAGAAAAACTATCTCCTTTACAATAGCCTGAAAAAATAAAATATTTAGGAATCAATCTAACAAAAGAGGTGAAAGACCTCTTCAGTGAAAACACAGCAAACTAAAGAAATTGAGGAGGATCTCAGAAAATGGAAAGATTTCCCAGGCAGAATCTATATTATCAAAAGGACCAAATACCAAAAGCACTATACAGAATAAATGCAATTTCTATTAAAATGCCAATGACATTCTTCATAGAAATAGAAGAAAAAGTAATTATGAAATTCATTTGGAAAAATAAGAGGCCCAGAATAGCCAAAGCAATCCTTAGCAAGAAAAGTGATGCAAAAAGCATCACAATACCAAACCTTAAATAAAATACAGAGCTATAGTAACAAAAACACCATAATATTGACAGCAAAACAGATATGAGAACCAATGGAACAGATTAAAAGACACAAGACACATTCTACATAAATATAGTTATCTCATCGAAGACAAAGGCACTGGAAACATACATTGGAGAAAGTATAGCCACTTCAACAAATGGTGCTGGGAAAACCTGAAATCCATATGTAGCAAAATGAAATTATACTCTTATATCTCACCCTGCACAAAACTCAATTCTAAGTGGAACAAGGATCCTAGGCATTAGACCAGAGATCCTGTGCTTATTAGAAGAAAAATCAGTCCCAACTATCCATTGTGTCATGTTAGGAAATGACTTCCTCAATAACACTTCTAAAACACAAGAAGTAAAATCAAGAATCAATAAATGGGATGTTATCGAACTGAAAATCTTCACAGCAAAGAAAACAATTAAGAATGTGAACAGATATCCTACAGAATGGGAGAAAATTTAACACCTGTATCTTAGCTAGAACAATAATCTCCAGGATATACAAAGAACTCAAAAAACTTACCAGAAAAATAAATAAACCAATCAATAAATGGGCAAAGGAACTGAACAAATGCTTTACAGAAGAAGAAATACAAATGGTCCAAGAATGTATGAAAAAATGTTCAACATGTCTAGCAATTAGAGAAATGCAAATTAAAACTACACAGATTCCATCTCACTCCAGTCAGAACGGCAATTGTGTAGAATAAAAGTAACAATAAATATTGGCAAGTATGTGAGGGAAAATGTACTTCTCATACATTGTTGGTAGGACTGGCAATTGGTGAAACCACTATGGCAAGCAGTAAGGAGATTCCTTAGAAAACATGGAATGGAACCACCTTTTGACCCAGTTATCCTACTCCTTGGTCTATGCAAAAATGAGCATATTACAGTGACACAGCCACATCAATGTTTATAGCAGCTCAACTCACAATAGTCAAGCTTTGGAAACAACTTGGTGCCCTTCAACAGTTGAATGGATAAAGAAAATGTGGTACATATACACAATGGAATATTACTCAGTCATAAAGAATAAAATTATGGCATTTGCCAGTAAATGAATGGAACTGAAGCACCTTATTTTAATGAAATAAGCCAATACCAAAAAACGAAAGGTCCAGTGTTCTCTCTGATATGTAGATGCTACCTTAAAACAAGGGAGGGTAGGGAGGGGAAGAATAGCCTTGTATTTGAATACATTACCAGGGTAACTCTGTATCACGTACAACCACAAGAATAGGATCCTTAATAGAATAATTAATACTCTATTTATGTATAATTTGCCAAAATACATTCTACTATCATGTATGACTGAAAAGAACAAATAAGAGCAAATAAAAAATTCAATGAAAATATAACCAATAGATTAGAACATTTTGAAAGCAGTTTTGCAGGCCTTGAAATCAAAGTATATAATCTCAAAAATAAAGTAGAAAATAAAGAAAAGATGTCAAGAGACCATGACTATAATATTCAAGATATTTTGTTGTTATGATTTAGATATGAGGTATCCTACAAAATCTCATTGTTTGAGACAATACTAGAACATTCAGAGGTTAAATGATTGAATATGACAGCCTAAAATTAATCAGTGGGCTAATCACTGATGTGGATTTACTGAGTAGTAATTGTAGGTAAATAGCATGTAGCTGGAGAATTTGGGTCACTTGAGGTGTAACTTTAGGGTATATATTTTGTCCATTTTGAGGGGAGCTATCTGCCTCCTTGTTGTCATGTCCTAAGATATTTTCCTCCACCAACCCTTCCACCTTGATGTTCTGCCTCAACTTGGGCCAAGAGCATTGGAGTTGTCCACCTATGGACTTTGACTTCTGAAATGCTGAGTCCCAAATAAATGTTTCCTCCTCTAAAATTGTTGTTGTCATATTTTTTGATCACAGGAAAGAAAAAGCTGACTAAAACACTTGTATTACATTAAGAGACTAAATCTAAGTATAATTGGTGTGGATGAAGGCTCTAGAATACAATCTAAAGGAATGAACGTTTTTAATAACATAAGAGCAAAATGTTTTCCAGATCTTAGGAATGAGATACAAATCCAAACACAAGAGATATATAGAACCCCAAATAGGCAAATATCAAAAAGATCTTCTCCAATTACATTATAATTAAAATGAATAGTATATAGAATAAGGATAGAAATTTAAAAACCTCCAGAGAAAAATGACAGGACGCATTGAGAGTCTAATGAATTCTCAACCCAGTCCCTAAAAACAAAGAAGTTTTGGAATAATATATGTCAAGTCCTGAAAGAAAATAGATGCCAATGAAGATCACTCTATCCAGCAAAACTTTACTTCAGAATTGAAGATGAAATAAAAACATACCATGATAAGTAGAAACTAATAGAACTCATAACCACTAAACCTGCATTACTAAACATACTCTGTGGAGTATTTCATGCAGAAGAAATTAAAAATAAAAATGAAAACCAACATATAGATTAATCACACTAAAATAGTCAATTAAAGGAGAGTCAAGACTGAATTAAGCTTTAGAAATGAATCAAAATGGCAGGAAATAAAAATAATCTCTCTATAATAATATTGATATAAATGGTATAAATCAAAATACATGAATTGGCAGATTGAATTAAAAACAAGACCCAACCATGTGTTGTTTACAAGAGATTCACATTATAGGCAATGACACCAAAAACACTAATGGTGGAAATATGTGAAAATACATACCATGCAAATGAAAACTAAAACCAGGCAGGGGTAGCTGTTCTCATATCAGACAAAGTAGACCAAGAAAAACATTAATCAGAAGACATGGACATGGTCACTCTGTGGTGAAGGGAATCGAGATAATATGATTGTGAATATCTATGCCCCACATAAATGCATAAAAAGCATTTGACAAAGTATAGCATGCATTTATGTTTAAAACACTAGAGAAACTTGGGATAAAAAGGACTTATCTCAACATTTTAAAGGCTATATATGACAAACCCGAGACCAACATCACATTTATTAAAGAAAGATAAAAGTGTTCCCTCTAAAAACAGGAAGAAAACATGAATGTCCATTCTTACCACTCTTATTCAACAAAGTCCACCAAACTCTAAATAAACATGGGTGTGTGTAGGGGTGCCAGGCTAGCTCAGGTGCAGGTAAGAACTGTGGAGTCAAGACCCCCAGACTCTGGGAGTTGGGTGGAAATAGGCTTGTGGTGAGCAGCCTGCAAACACATTTATTGCAGGAACAGGTATACATTTTATAAGTTTCTTGCCCAATCACAATGTGCCATGGGGGATCAGACCACCAGGCTCCTATACAGGTTCTCTTGGTAACAATAAGTCAACTTGGGGCAGTTGTTTACATTCCTAGGTGGTCAGAGCAGAACGCTCCTCTCTGCAAGTTTTCTTTACACATTTGAGACATTAACTGCTGTGAGTCAAGAACTAGGATTTCTTCCAACAAACAATCAGGCAAGAGAAGGAAATTAAATGGGTACAAAGAGAAGAAGAAGAGGTCAAATTATCTGTTGATGACATGGTCCTATGTCTAAAAAAAATCCCCCTTTCCCCCCCCCCCCCAAAAAAAATCCTCCACATGAAGACCTAAAGAGCTAATGAATAAATTCAGCAAAATAGCAGGATACAAGATCAACATTCAAAAATAAATAGCTTTCCCATAATCTAATTGTGATTCTGTTGAGAAAGAAAGCAAGAAAACTATCTCATTCACAACAATCTCAACAAATAAAAATAGAATGTTGGGAATAAATCTAACCAAGAAAGCAAAAGCCTTCTATGATGAAAAATATAGAACAGTGAAAGAAGAAATTGAAGAAGAGCTTAGAAGACAAAAATACCTTCCATGTTCTTAGATAGGCAGTATTAATATTATCAAAATGATCATACTACCAATAGCATTATACAGATTAAATACAATCCTCATCAAGACACCAATGACATTCTACATAGAACTGGAAAAAAACAGTTCTATAGTTCTTTTGGAAGAATAAGAGACCCAGAATAGCCAAAGCAATTCTCAACAAGAAGAGAAATGCTGGAGGCATCAAAATACCTGATCACAAAATTATACTACAGAGCTATAGCAACAAAAATGACATGGTATTGCATCAAAATATGCATGAAGACTCCTGGACTATAAGACTCATACAAATCCACATAGAATGTGAAAGAAAGTGTACAGAATGAAAGATTTTTGCAATCTTCACCTCAGAAAAGGGATTAATATCCAGAATATGTAAAACTCTCAAAAATCACCAAAATTCCAAATACGACAATCGATAAATAGGCAGAAGAACTAAACAAACATTTCTCAAAAGAAGAAATACAAATGACCAACAAGTATATGAAAAAATAATAAATATCACTAGCAATCAGGGAAATGTAAACCAAAACTAGACTGAGATTTTTATCTCACTCCAATCACAATGACAATTATCAAGAACAAAAATAATGGCAGGGTCTGGTGGTACACAGCTGTAATCCCAGTGACTAAGGCTGAGACAGAAGTAACATAAAATCAAAGCCAGATCAAAGCAGACATGAAGACCAATAGTACAGAATAGAAGACACAGACAAACCCACATAAATAAATTTATCTCAAACTAGACAAAGGTACCAAAAACATACATTGGAAAAACGATAGCCTCTTCAACAAAGTGTGTTGGGAAAACTGGAAATCCATATGTAACAGAATGAAATTAGACTCTGATCTCTCACCCTGCACAAAACCCAAATCAAAGTGAGGACCCTGTGCCTATTAAAAGGATCAGAGACCCTGTGCCTATTAGAAGAAAAAGTAGGTCCAAATCTCCATCATGTTAGCTTAGGAAACAAATTCCTCAACAAGACTCTTAAAGTGCAAGTAAAATCAAGAAGCAATAAATGTGACGGTATCATACTTAAAAGCTTCTTCACAGCAAAGGAAATAATCAAGAATATGAAGACAGAAGCTACAAAGTGGAAGAAAATCTTTGCCACCTGCATCTGACATGCAGCATTAATCTCCAGGATATAGAAAGAACTCAAAAAAACTTAACACCAAAACCCCCAAATAATCCATTAAACAAATGGGCAAAGAAAGAGAACAATCACTTCACAGAAAAGAATTGTCAAAGAATATATGAAAAAATGTTCAAAATCTCTAGCAATTAGAGAAATGCAAATTAAAGCTACACTGAGATTCCATTTCACTCCAGTCAGAATGGCAATTATCAAAAACAAAAGTAATAATAAATGTTGACAAGGATGTGAGAGAAAATGTACACTCATACATTGCTGGTGGGACTGCAAATTGGTGCAAACACTCTGGAAATCAGTATGGAGATTCCTCAGAAAAATGGGAATGGAACCACTATTTGACCTAGTTCTCCCACTCATCAGTTTATACCCAAAGGACTTAAAATGAGCATACTACAATGATGCAGCCACAGCAATGTTTATAGCAGCTCAATTCACAATAGCTAGATTGTGGAACCAACCTGAATGATAGTAGAATGAGTTGGACATTATTAACCTATGTGCATATGTGATTACATGACCTGTGTAACTCTACAGCATGTACAACGGGAAAAATGAGAAGTTATACTCCATTTATGTATAATGTGTCAAAGTGCATTCTACTGTCATATATAACTAATTAGAGCACTGAGTTTTCCTCTCACTCCAGTCGGAACAGAAATTATCAAGAATGAAAGTAACATCTTTTCTCATGCTCTCTCTTCTCCTCTCCTCACTCTCATGCTTCTCTCTCTCCTCCTCGCTTTCATGCTTTCTCCACCATTTCTCTCTCTCCTGCATATGCGCCCTTTCTCTTTTCCTCTCATTTTCTATCTTACCCTGCAGGAAGACACTCTGTGTATGTGTGCTTAATAAACTCCCTTATGTGAGTTCCTGTGTCCAGTGTGGTTTTCTGGGTTCTTACATTGGTGCTGTGACTCGGATGGGCTCTTCCACTGTCTCTTAAGCAAGTGGAACCCCACCTGATGCCCCAGTGTCCCCCGGACACAGCCTCACCTTCCATTTCACCCAGACACTCTGCTCTGCTCTGCATCCATCAGTGGACTTCAGATTGGTGAGTTCCCTAGGCAAGTTCCCATTGGTTGACTTAGACACTCCTCTGCCGACCTGAGAAGTGACCGTTGAGTGTCCGGGGCCCTCAAGGTTGCTGAGGGGTGGGGGTACCCCCAGCCAAAGCTTTTATAGTTACGGCTGGCCCCCTTAGTCAGTCTTATCTGCTGGATGGGTTCCTGATTTTATGGTGGAGGTTCTTTCTCAGGGTTGATGCCCCTCTTCATGCTCACACTTGCACTCACACTCGAAAACCCTGATGTCAGGTCCTCAATCCTTGTCGGCTTTTGCCTGGCCCACATTGATGCTTGTGTGACAACACTATCGATGTGCTACCTTCTCATCTCCAGTCGACTACTCTGGCCTCAGGATGCCGGGGCACAGACTTGGCTGTATCAGTCTCCACCATGGGATCTGGGTTCTCCATTCCGGTAGATTCATCTCTGGGATTAGAGAACTTTAGAACCCTTTGCCTGAACCCCGACTTAAAGCCATCAAAACTTAATGATATTTGGCCACAGTACCCTTTAGATAATCAATTCAAAATGGCCACGTAATGGTACACAGCTTCTGTGAGCGAGCGGGCAGATGGAAAGGGAGTCCTTATCTTCAAGTCTCTTCTTTCTTGCTTCTTGGCTCTTCCTGCAAACTCGAACACTTCCTTTTGGCTTCTTCTCCCCCTCTTAATCCCTCCTCCTCCTCCAACTTTGACTCAGCTCTGTTTCTGCTTCTGTTCCCCTGCCCAGCCCACCTAGTCCTCCTGCCACGAGGTCCCCCATATGCCAGTGTGGAGGGAGTAACCAGTCAAACAGTCAGTGGCATGTACAGTAAGGAGTATAATATGGCAGCTCCATTCCTCAAAAGTAGTGGGAGATAATGTTTCACAATTTTCTGCATCCAAACCTGAATTGATTACTAAAAGGGTTAAAATGCCCTAGGCATCAAGTTTCTGCTAGAACCTGTTAGCTCCTTTCAGATCTCAGACAAGGCTTACATTGAAATGTAAATGGAGGAAGTCAGAAGGCACAGTGGGAGACGAGTCTCAAACCCAAGGAAAAAAAAAGTGTCCATTTTAAATTTTTCCTGGGCTGCAACACAGAACACTTTATCTCTCCCTCTCACCTCTTCTCTCTGCCCTTCTCTTTCTCATTTTCTCATGCTATAATTAATGACCATTATCATTTTTCTTCTAGGACTCTTGTTTTTCTTAAATGCTATATTTTTGAGCTCACAATTTTGATCCTACATACCTAGGTTAATGATTTTTGATCAGTTCTTTTTATCCAACTCTAGAGTTATTTTTGAACATCTGTTACATTGCAATGGAGATAAACATTACAAAGCCTTTGCTTTTGTGTTAATGTAAGTGTGCATAATTAAAAATTTAAAAATGGATCCAAATACTTTTAATTCATGTGATTTAAAAAGGTTCAATTTAAATTGTGTAAATTAATAGAAGCAAAATGTCTTTAAAATTAATTCACAAGTCTCTAGGTGGTCAAACTAATAAAATGTTGATGCTTATAAAATGTCTAACATCAATTTTTCTAGTACTTTTCTTCAACAGGAAAGAGACGGCAAATACTGTTGGTACACTTGTCTGATATCTTGGTTTTTTTTTACACTTGTCTGATACCTTGTTTTTTTTTTTTTTTTTACAATAAGATGGGTGAATTAGAGTTGACATGTATGGGATTACTCAAATGTGTTTGTTAGAGACATCTGATTAATTTACAAAGTTATTCCATGGAATAGCATACTTAAACATTATTCTTTGTATATCAGATGTGTTCATATTTTCCAGGTATACAAGTCTTTAAAGCAGAAAATTTATCAGGCTGCTATTCTCCAAATTAAACTGTTCTGTAATGGCAATTTAAACTTATCATTTAATGTTATATTATAGGACCTGTCATCAATGGGTTTATGTAAAATTTGTTACATTTTACACTGAGATAAAAAAATTTAAATGTAAATGTATTTCTAAAAGTTAGTGAGAACCTGATTTGTTTAAGGTTAATATCATGAAACATGAAAGTATTTTCCCACTTTGCCACACAAAAGGAAAGTTAAAAGCTCTCTCAGTCTCTCTTTAATTCATATTTTAAGATACAATGTTAAATTGTGTTAACTAATCTTCATATAGACTCAGAAGTCAACATATGTAAACTTCTTAAAATGACATTTAAGAAAGAGTGTAATGTGCAGTAGCAAAAATGGGACAAAAGTGACTGACATTGGGGTCTCTGACCTCATGACTGTGGCATGCCTTGTGCCTGGGAGTGTTCCTGTGCAGGGGCACAAGATGCCTTACTGATGTTGGCAGTACCCTCCCTGGGGAGGCTGTATACAGGAGTCCTATCAGCTCTGACATTGATCTCAGGCATGCAGCTCTTGGGCAGGAAGGAACTCTTTAGCTAGATAACCAGTGTTTCATCAGCTCCCTTCTCTGGTTCCTGCCCACCTTACAGTAACTTTGGACAGTGGACTTCCTTGAGAGCTACACCGAGCTCCTAACATTGCACTTTGCAGCTGTGAAAAAAAGTAACCTAGATGTTCTAGTCTCTGTAACTTTCCTGAAAACAAAGAATAATGTTTACATACGTATATAAAGATCGCTGGCATAACTCTTTAGATCTGCATTTCCATCAGAGAACAGAGTTCCATCTGATCTCGGCTTAATCTTCAAAATCTGTGTTTATAAGCCTTTATTTTCTAATACTCCTTTGCCCTTCACTGAACTTGAGAATTTGGTCATACTGGTCATGGCAAAAGAGGAAAGAATTAGCTTCAGGATTAGAACATTTTACCTAAGATTTGTGAAGAACCCGTCTTACCTGAGATAAGGCTCTCCCTCACCCTGCTGCATGTTAGAATGGCTCCAAAGTAAGCCAGACTTTAACTCATTTAAAGTTGTGTTCAAAAGTTTGATGTTTGTTGTAAAGATTACTGTGATCTCAAATAGGGGATATAATGAATAACTCAGTCAAAATTCAAGACAGCTATTTCACAAACTGAAAGTTTTACTGTTGGTGATTCCATTTTGTATTTTCCTAGTAAACTCTAATTGTTGCCTGATTAATATTTTGCAGAAGTACTGCTTCAAGAGCAAACACTGTAAATCCACTTGAAATAGTAAGCCATCACCTATAGGACAGATAATGTAGACCCCAATTAGATAAAGGGGTAAATAACTGTAAAGTCAAGAAAAAAGGAAGACATCTCTGGTGCTTCCAAGAGAAGTCACCTCATTGAGGAGACCCTGCCTAACTGACAGCATTAGGGAGCTAAAAAGCAGGAACAGCTTTTTAGCTTGACCAGCTTGATCTTAGACACCTAGCAAAACAGTCAAAACCAAAATATAGTTAAATGTAACTTAAGATGTACACTTGTGCTAGCACACTAGTATAAAGATTAAAAGCTACTAAGGAGAGATTCTTAGGCAAATGTGCCTGATAACTATCAAGAGAAACTGCCAGAGTCAAAAGTTTTTAGTCAGTTTAAGGTCTACAGACACAGGTAGGCTTAATCTATGTTTGCTAGTAACAGAAATATAGAGGTCTCTACTAAATGTTGTGTTTACATTCCTGATAACCTGGACAATGTTAAAGTTCCCAAATAAAGGCCTTATCTTCTCCAGCCTTTGCTAGGCCTTGTTATGGGAACAACTACTCAGTTCTTCCACCCCGTGGTGAGGAATTATTGACTTCCATCATCTTCATGATATTCATTGGCATGTTCCAGATTCTGCAACATTTATCTTGTGCTAATCACATTTCAGTACTCATGTCTTTTTGTTCTTCTCTCATAGAAGCACCCACCCCAGGTGCCTTTGCAAACTGCTCTTTCCCAACCAGACTTCTACCATGGACCCCTCGACTGACCCGATTCTAAAAAGGGAACATCCAAACTGCTTGCCCCACGCTGCTCCCTTCCAACTCGAAGAAGCCAGAGCAGTCATCGCCCCCCTTTCCCTACAGCAGTAAAGGAGTTCCTAAAACTACAGGGGGGAATGAAGCCAGAATTGGAGACAGGCAGTTAGTGTAGAAATAGGGGATCAATCAGATCAAGGAAATGAAGTCCATGAAAGCCATCTGCCTCTGGAAGTGTGGAAATTGAAGACTGCCCCTGGGAGAATGGACTTTTTATATCTCACCTGCAAAACCAGGCCTACTCACATAGGCAGGACGGAGAGATAAGGGGGGAAAGAGCTGGAGAACAAAAGATCTTCTTATAAAAACAGAAATGGGGGAATGTAATATAATATAAAGCTGCTCCCTCAACATTTCTGCTGCAGTCATTTCGCTGCCTCCCAACTACTTGTCAATCTGTAAACATCCTAGCTAGCTATTGGTTCATCAGTCAGCTTGCAAGTATCCTTCTCCATTATTGGTCCCCTGTTAGCCTCGTGGAATTCAAATGCTTAAGGATAGCACCCCCACCATCTTTTCCATCTTTTCTCATGCTCTCTCTTCTCCTCTCCTCACTTTCATGCTGTCTCCACCATTTTTCTCTCTCCTGACTGTGCACCCTTTCTCTTTTCCTCTCATTTTCTCTCTTACCCTGCAGGGAGTCACTGTGTGTGTGCTTAATAAACTCCCTTATGTGAGTTCCCGTATCTAGTGTGGTTTTCTCGGTTCTTGCAGTGGGTGTTATTACTACTTTTAAATAAAACCTGCTTAATATGCTTAAAAAAATAAAAGTAACAATAAATGTTGGCGAGGATGTGTAGAGAAGGTACTCTCACACATTGTTGGTAGGACTGCAAATTGGTGCAACTTCTCTTTAAAGCAGTATGGAGATTCCTTAGAAAACTTTGAATGGAACTACTATTTGATCCAGTTATTCCACTTATCAGCATATACCCAAAGACTT
This sequence comes from Sciurus carolinensis, assembly GCF_902686445.1. Lineage (NCBI taxonomy): Eukaryota > Metazoa > Chordata > Mammalia > Rodentia > Sciuridae > Sciurus > Sciurus carolinensis. Next base: position 46,168,387 of record NC_062232.1, read on the forward strand.
CATGGTCACATCATTGTTTACACCAGCTCAATTCATGATAGGTGAGCTACAGAACAAATTTAGGTGCCCTCCAGCAGATGAATAGATAACAAGAAAGTGGTACATATACACATGGAATATTACTCAGTCAAAAAGAAGAATTAAATTATGGCATTTGATGATAAATGAATGGAATTGGAGACTATCATGCTAAATGAAATAAGCCAGTTCCCCCCCCCCAAAAAAAAGGCCGAATGTCCTCTCTGAAGTGCAAATGCTGACTCACAATAGACAAGTGGGAGGGAGAAGATGTTCACTGGATTGGACAAGGGGGAGTGGGGGGAAAGGAGGGGGTGATGGGAATGGGAAAGACAGTAGGATGAATCAGATATAACTTTCCTATGTTCATGTATGAATACACAAAAAACTAGTGTAACTCCACATCATGTACAACCACAAATTGGAATTTATATTCCATGTATATGTAATATGCCAAAATACATTCTACTGTCATCTATAACCAAAAATAACACATTTTTAAAATCTTAAAATATGAAAGTAAAATAAATTAAATCATAAATAGATAAGGAGAATCTAAGCAATGAACTGAGACCCTGTATTAAAACAAAAAAATAACAAAAAGGAACTGAATATTTTGGTTCCCCTGGGTTCAATCCCTGGTGCCAAAAACTCAAAGAACATAAAGAATAAATGCTGGGAAGAATATGGGGAAAAGGCACACTCATGCATTGTTGGTGGAACTGCAAATTAGTACAACTGCTATGCTAGGCAGTATGGAAATTTCCCCACAAATGAGGAATGAAACCACCATATGACCCAGCTGTCCTACTTGTTGGTATTTATTCAAATTAACAGATCAGCATGCTTATCAATGTTTATAGCAGCACAATTCAAAATAGCCAAATTATGGAACTAGCCCAGATGCCTGTCAAGAGATGAATGGATTAAGAAAATGTATATTCACAATGGAGTTTTACTAAGCCATAAAGAATTAAAGTATGGCATTTGATGAGAATTCAATGGAACATGAGAATAGATTGTTGTGTGAAATAAGCCAGACTCATAAATTCACATGTTGAATATTGTATTTCATATGCAGAAGCTAGATCAAAATAAGGAAAAAAGGAATGAAGGGGAACCCATGAAATTAGAAGAGAGATCAGCAGAATATAGAAATGAGATTAAGGAGGAGGGAGGAGAGACAGGAAATTGAAGGAACTGTGGAAATAAAATTGAACAAATTATCCTATGTACATATATGAACATACCACAGTGAATTTCACCTTTATGGATATATTAGGCACTGAGTTTTAAAAGATATATGTATAAATAAATAGAAGGAAGACCATCATAGTAAAAGAAAGGAAATAGGAGAGGGAGGAGGGGAGGAAAAGAGGAAGTACTGGGGACTGCATTGTAGTAAATTATATTCTGTGCATGTATGATTGTATAAAAATGAACCCCAATGTTATGTTTATCTCTAATGCACTAATAGAAAAAAGAAAACAGGTAAAATATTTCTGTAGGTAAACAAATTGCCCAGTGAGAGCCTTTCTGCACAGAGCCAGTTCCAAGCCCCAGAGCCAGCGGCGAACTCTGGCACACAGGCAGCTTCAGGGACTAGGGCAGGGAAGTCAGGGAGTTCCCCAAGCAGCCTTGCTCCCTCCGGCAGCAGGCTCCTTCCACAGTGCGATCCAAGATGGCAGACTAGAGGGTGACACATCTTCTGTCAGAACCCAGGATTCAAGAAGGAGAGGCATTGAGAGACTCAGACTAACAGAGAGCCAAGGGGTGAGTCTCCCCCACCGGGTGAAACTTGGCATGGGCGGCAGGCCCAGACAGGGGCGGCTTCTCAGAGCAGGGCAGGGCAGCTAGAATCTTCCACAGGCAGCCCTGCTTCCCCCAGCGGCAGGCTTCTTCCATGGCCAGCTTCTTGGAGCAGACAGCCGAGTGAGAGCCTTTCCGCACAGAGCCATCTCCAAGCCCTGGAAACAGTAGGGGGCTAGGGGCAGCTTTTTTCTAATGCACTGCATTATCAAGTTCCTCCAAGACTTCAGGCTACTGAAGGCTGGGAGGTGATATACTGGAAATCTACCAGGACACTATAAGCCAATAGAGGAAATCTGTAATATCTCAGAGTCCCACTGACATCTGACCAATATGAGAAAACAAGGGAAGAAAATGTCCCAAACAAACCTAGATACTATATCAATAAAACCCAATGACAGCACAGCAGAAGAAATGTCAGAAAGGGAGTTCAGAATGTACATAACGAATACAATCAGGGAAGCAAACAAGGAGATGAAAGAGCAAATGCAGACATCGAAGGAGGAGATGAAAGAGCAAATGCAGTCATTAAATGATTGCACCAATCAACAGTTAAAAGAGCAAATACGAGAAGCAAGAGATCATTTCAATAAAGAGTTAGAGATATTGAAAAAAAACCAAACAGAAATCCTTCAAATGAAGGAAACAATAAACCAAATTAAGAACTCCATAGAAAGCATAACCAATAGGATAGAACACCTGGAAGACAGAACTTCAGATATTGAAGACAAAATATTTAACCTCGAAAACAAAGTTGAACAAACAGAGAAGATGGTGAGAAATCATGAACAGAATCTCCAAGAACTACGGGATATCATGAAAAGGCCAAATTTGAGAATTATTGGGATTGAGGAAGGCTTAGAGAAATAAAACAAAGGAATGAACAATCTATTCCATGAAATAATATCAGAAAATTTCCCAATCTGAAGAATGAAATGGAAAACCAAGCAAAAGAGACCTATAGGTAGTTTTCCTAATTTCTCTTTCTGAAGATTCATCGCTTATGTATAAAAATGCCTTAGATTTATGCGCATTGATCTTATATCCCGCTACTTTACTGAATTCACTTACGAGATCTAAAAGTTTTCTGGTGGAATTTCCTGGTTCCTCTAAGTATACAATCATATCATCAGCAAATAGGGATAGTTTGAGTTCTTCTTTTCCTATTCGTATCCCTTTAATTTCTTTGGTCTGTCTAATTGCTCTGGCTAGAGTTTCAAGGACGATATTGAATAGAAGTGGTGAAAGAGGGCATCCCTGCCTTGTTCCAGTTTTTAGAGGGAATGCTTTCAGTTTTTCACCATTTAGAATGATATTAGCCATGGGTTTAGCGTAGATGGCCTTTACAATGTTAAGGAATGTTCCCACTATCCCTATTTTTTCTAGTGTTTTGAGCATGAAGGGGTGCTGTATTTTATCAAATGCTTTTTCTGCATCTATTGAAATAATCATGTGATTCTTGACTTTAAGTCTATTGATATGGTGAATTACATTTATTGATTTCCTGATGTTGAACCAACCTTGCATCCCTGGGATGAAACCCACTTGATCATGGTGCACTATCTTTTTAATATGTTTTTGTATGCGATTTGCTAAAATTTTGTTGAGAATTTTTGCGTCTATGTTCATTAAGGATATTGGTCTGAAATTTTCTTTCCTTGATGTGTCTCTGTCTGGTTTAGGTATCAGGGTAATATTGGCTTCATAGAATGAGTTTGGGAGGGTTCCCTCCTCTTCTATTTTCTGGAATACTTTGAGAAGTATTGGAATGAGCTCTTCTTTAAAAGTTTTGTAGAACTCGGCTGAGAACCCATCTGGTCCTGGACTTTTCTTTGTTGGAAGGCTTTTGATGACTTCTTCTATTTCATTACTTGAAATTGGTCTATTTAAATTGTGTATGTCCTCCTCGTTCAGTTTAGGCAATTCATATGTCTCTAGAAACCTGTTGAGGTCTTTGAAATTTTCTATTTTATTGGAGTATAGGTTTTCAAAATAGCTTCTAATTATGTTTTGTATTTCAGTCGTGTCTGTTGTGATATTTCCTTGTTCATTCCGAATTTTAGTGATTTGGGTTTTCTCTCATCTTCTCTTTGTTAGTGTGGCTAAAGGTTTATCAATTTTGTTTATTTTTTCGAAGAACCAACTATTTATTTTGTCAATTTTTTGTATTGTTTCTTTCGTTTCAATTTCGTTGATTTCAGCTCTCAGTTTAACTATTTCCTGTCTTCTACTACTTTTGGTGTTGGTCTGTTCTTCTTTTTCTAGGACTTTGAGCTGTAGTGTTAGGTCATTTATTTTTTGAGTTTTACTTCTTTTATTAAATGCGCTCCATGAAATAAATCTTCCTCTAAGTACTGCTTTCATAGTGTCCCAGAGATTTTGATATGATGTTTCTTTGTTCTCGTTTACCTCTAAGAATTTTTTAATTTCCTTCCTAATATCTTCTGTCATCCATTCATCATATAGTAGCATATTGTTTAATCTCCAGGTGTTGGAGTAGTTTCTGTTTTTTACTCTTTCATTAATTTGTAACTTCAATCCATTATGATCTGATAGAATACAAGGTAGTGTCTCTATCTTCTTGTATTTGCTGACATTAGCTTTGTGGCATAATATATGGTCTATTTTAGAGAAGGATCCATGTGCTGCTGAGAAGAAAGTGTATTCACTCTTGGTTGGATGGTATATTCTATAAATGTGTGTTAAGTCTAAATTATTGATTGTGTTATTGAGATCTATGGTTTCTTTGTTCAATTTTTGTTTGGAATATCTGTCCAGTGGTGAAAGAGGCGTGTTAAAATCACCTAGTATTATTGTGTTATGGTCTATTCGGTTTCTAAAATTGAGAAGGATTTGTTTAACAAACATGGATGAGCCACTGTTTGGGGCATAGATGTTTATGATTGTTATATCTTGCTGATTTATGGTTCCCTTAAGCAGTATGAAATGTCCTTCTTTATCCCTTCTGACTAACTTTGGCTTGAAGTCCACATTATGTGAAATGAGGATGGATACTCCAGCTTTTTTCTGAGTCCATGTGCATGGTATGTTTTTCCCCATCCTTTCACCTTTAGTCTATGGGTATCTCTTTCTATGAGGTGAGTCTCTTGCAGGCAACATATTGTTGTATCTTTCTTTTTAATCCAATCTTCCAGTCTATGTCTTTTGATTGATGAATTCAGGCCATTAACATTCAGGGTTATTATTGAGATATGATTTGTATTCCCGGTCATTTGGTTCATATTTAAAATTTTTGACACATCTTGGTTCCTCCTTTATTTGACAGTTCCTTTAGGATAATTCCTCCCTTTGCTGATTTGCTTCTTTGTTTTTATTTCTTCCTCATGAAATATTTTGCTGAGAATGTTCTGTGATGCTGGCTTTCTTTTTGTAAATTCTTTTAGCTTTTGTTTATCATGGAATGATTTTATTTCATCGTCAAATTTGAAGGTAAGTTTTGCTGGGTATAAGATTCTTGGTTGGCATCCATTTTCTTTCAGAGCTTGAAAAATGTTGTTCCAGGCCCTTCTAGCTTTTAGGGTCTGGATTGAAAAATCTGCTGATATCCGTATTGGCTTCCCCCTGAATGTAATTTGGTTCTTTTCTCTCACGGCCTTTAAAATTCTGTCTTTATTTTGTATGTTAGATATTTTCATTATAATGTGCCTTGGTGTGGGTCTGTTGTAATTTTGTGTATTTGGAGTCCTATAAGCCTCTTGGACTTGATTTTCCATTTCATTCTTCAGATTTGGGATATTTTCTGATATTATTTCTTCAAATAGATTGTTCATTCCTTTGGTTTGTTTCTCTAAGCCTTCCTCAATCCCAATAATTCTCAAATTTGGCCTTTTCATGATATCCCATAGTTCTTGGAGATTCTGTTCATGATTTCTCACCATCTTCTCTGTTTGTTCAACTTTGTTTTCGAGGTTAAATATTTTGTCTTCAATATCTGAAGTTCTGTCTTCCAGGTGTTCTATCCTATTGGTTATGCTTTCTATGGAGTTCTTAATTTGGTTTATTGTTTCCTTCATTTCAAGGATTTCTGTTTGTTTTTTTTTTCAATATCTCTAACTCTTTATTGAAATGATCTTTTGCTTCCTGAATTTGCTCTGTTAACTGTCGATTGGTGCAATCGTTCAATGCCTGCATTTGCTCTTTCATCTCATCGTTTGCTTCCCTAATCAATTTAATTATGTACATTCTGAACTCCCTTTCTGTCATTTCTTCTGCCATGGTGTCGTTGGATTTCATTAATGTAACATCTAGATTTGTTTGGGACATTTTCTTCCCTTGTTTTCTCATATTGTGCAGGAATCAGTGGGTCATTAAGATTTTGCAGATTTCCTCTATCGACTTATAATGTCCCTGAAGATTGCTAGTATATCCCCTCTTATCCTTCAGTAGCCTGAAATCTTGGAGGAGGTTGTTAATGCGGAGCTCCATGAAGAAGCTGCCTCTCTAGGGGTGGTGATCCTCAGGTGGGGTATATTCTCTGCTAGTGGGCAGAGGTGCCTCCACTTGTTGACCAATGGTTATCCAATGGGGAACTAGACTGCGGGCTGAGGCAAGGCCTATTTGTGCCTGTGTTTCTGGTTTTACCGTCCCAAGGGAAAACCTCCCCTGGCCGGGAAGACTCACTCGGTGGGGACATCTCGCTGGTCATTTGCCCTTCTAGAGGTTCCCCTCAATCTACAACTACCGCCTGGGCTGGGGTGTCTTCCCAGGGACCCGGACCTACCTCCTGGGCCTGGGAGCCTCACCCTTCGCAGACGAGTCTCCTTAGGCTGCCTCTCCCAGAGAATCTGCCCGCAGCCCTGGAAACTTCACTCCGCCCCTAGGCGTGTCTCTGTGCGGCTCTTCCAGAAAGAAGCCACCTAGCTCCTGGGACCCTGCTCTGCACCAATCGCCTGGCTATGCGATTGGTGTCCTCTTAGTCACCACCTGGAGCCCTGTACAATAGCTCCGAGACCCAGAGACCCGCCACACACCTCCTCCTCCGGACAGTCGCCCGGTTTTTGACGCAGTCACTAGGAGTCCAAGCAACTCACTTCGGGTCTCCTCCTCCTGCCAACCACCTGTAGCCCTAGGCAGTCACTTCAAGTCCAAGTGACCCGCCTTGTTTCTCCTCCTCCTCCTTGGGGTAGCCCCCCGGGTGTTCAGGAGCTGTGGCTCCGAGACCAAGTGACCCACCATGCTCCTCCTCCAGGCAGGCCACCGGTGTTCAGGAGCGGTCACTTTTAGTCCAATCAACTCACCACTTGCCTCCTCCTCTGGCAACCACCTGTGGCTCTGATGCAGTCACTCCTAGACCAAGCGTCCCACCGCTCTCCTCCTCCAGGCAGGCCACCGGTGTTCTGGAGCAGTCGTTCTGGGTCTAAACAGCTCGCCACACAGCTCCTCCTCTGGCAACTGCCTGTGGCTCTGATGCAGTCACTCCTAGGTCAAGCAACCCGCCGCGCTCCTCCTCTTCCTCCGGGCAACCTCCCGGTGTTCAGGAGCGCTCGGTCTGAGTTCAAACAGCTCACCACGCAGCTCCTCCTCTGGCAACTGCCTGAGACTCTGATGCAGTCACTCCTAGACCAAGCATTCCTCCGTGCTTCTCCTCTTCCTCCAGGCAACCCCCCGGTGTTCAGAAGCGGTCGTTCTGCGTCCACACAGCTCGCCATGCAGCTCCTCCTCAGGCAGCCGCCCAGAGCCCCAGTGGTTGCTCCAAGTCCAAGCGCTGTTTTGAGCCGCATCCTCTACAATGATCCCAGTTGTCCGTGTTTACCGCTCCAGTGGGGGGGAGGGGCGTCTCGCCGAGCAACTCTACTTCACAAAGTTCCCTGCGTTCCGGGGCTACTGCCCCATCCGGGACGCCTCCCCAATGGGAGAGACTCACCCGGCGGCTTTGAGTTGGTCCCAAGTCTCTCACTATCTCCTCTTTTGGATCTTGCGTCCTGGAGCAACGTGAAATGCAGCCGCCCTTTAGTCCGCCATCTTGACCCGCCGTCCCTACTTGTATTCTTGACACTTGCCATTCTGACTCGAGTGAGATGGAACCTCAGTGTAGTTAACACTATTGAAATACAAAACATAATTAGAAGCTATTATGAAAATCTATACTGCAACAAAATAGAAAATCTTGAGGACATCGACAGGTTTCTAGAGACATATGATCTACCCAAACTAAATCTGGAGGACATACATAATTTAAATAGATCAATTTCAAGCCTACCAATCAAGAAAAGTTCAGGACCAGATGCATTCTCAGCCTAGCTCTACAAGATCATCAAAGAAGAACTCATTCCAACACTCCTCAAAGTATTCCATAAAATAGAAAAGGAGGAAATCCTTCTAAACTCATTCTCTGAAGTTAATATCACCCTGATACAAAAAGCAGACAAAGATACATCAAGGAAAGAAAACTTCAGACCACTATCCCAAATGAATATAGATGCAAAAATTCTTAACAAAATTCTGGCAAATTGCATACAAAAACATTAAAAAGATAGTGCACCATGATCAAGTGGGTTTCATCCCAGGGATGCAAGGTTGGTTCAATATCTGGAAATCAATAAATGTAATTCACCACATCAACAGAATTAAAGTTAAGAATCATATGATTATTTCAATAGATACATAAAAAACATTTGATAAAATACAGCACCCCTTCATGTTCAAAACACCAGAAAAATTAGGGATAGTAGGAACATACCTCAACTTTCTAAAGGCTATCTATGCAAAGCCCATAGTCAATATCATTCAAAATGCATAAAATCTGAAAGCATTCCCCCTAAAAACTGGAACAAGGCAGGGATGCTCTCTTTCACCACTTCTATTCAACATTGTCTTTGAAAGTCTAGCCAGAGCAATTAGACAGACCAAAGAAATTAAAAGGATATGAATAGGAAAAGAAGAACTCAAACTATCACTATTTCCTGATGACATGATTCTATATTTAGAGGATCCAAAAAATCCCACCAGGTAACTTCTAGAACTCATAAATGAATTCAGCAAAGTAGCAGGATATAAAATCAATGCTCATAAATCTAATGCATTTTTATTCATAATTGATGATTCCTCTGAAAGAGAA